>NW_026886176.1:0-74522 GCF_032173495.1 Musca vetustissima
TAATAACCGTTAATTTGAATATTCAAATATTTGAGCATCAGAAAAACACACCCATTTTTCGAAAATATGGTAAAAAATCAGTTTATAAATAATTATCAGATTTGAACCTTTGTAGAGACAAAACTACTCGACATATCGATGTAAATTTTCATATTTATTCTAATTGGAGTATTTTCTATCAATCCTCATCAAAAAATTTGTCCTCCGTGGTACTTGGTTTTGACCATTTTTGGCCGCGGTCGTGACACTGTGCGACGCTCACACTCTACAAGACGCTGATATTACCCGTGCTGTTGTATGGATCTGAAGCTTCTGAAGTATGGATCTGAGCTGCAGCGACTTCGTTGGCTAGGCTATGTTGTGAGAATGGATTAATATGCCCCAGCCCAATAGGCATATAAAAGCGAGCCAGGTGATGGTAGTAGAAGACAAAATCTCGGAAAATGGCCTTTCAAATTGGATGAGATCCGCACTAGACCGACGCGCTGGGAAATCTTTTTTTAAAGTCGGGTTATGGAAAAATCGTTATGTTATAAGCCAGCTAAGAAAGTAATATTTCCTCTTTAAAGAGCAATCAGAAAAAAAATTTAAACGATATGCTTATCCTGATTTTATTTTGTGGAGCTCTATCTAAGAAATCGCCGTGTAATGTCGATTGGTAACATTTCTTTCGATTTTTAACGTGATGTTTTGTTGAAATCGGTTCAGATTTAGATATATCTCCCATACATAGATTTTCGTCCGATTTTATGTCAATGGTGCACTAATCTCCCAATATTTGTCCGATTGAGAAATAATTTTGCACAGAGTACTGAATTAGGTGCTTATTAATATATGTTAAGTCTTGTTGAAATCGGTTCAGATTTTGATATAGCTCCCATATATACTTTCGTCCGATTTTGTGAAATGGTGCACCGATGAGCCTAATTATGCTCGCTTTATTTCCAATACAAGGGCAGTTCGGAAAGTTCTTAGCCTAGCACAAAAAGCGCGGTATAAACAGAAAGAGTTACGTGTTATGAACACATGTTAATTTTTTCGATCTGGCAACTCCTTCATATAGAAATAGGAGTTCAAAAAAGACACATTCGCAATTTTGTACAATGAAAAAATTGAAAATTTTGAACTCCTGTTTCTATATGAAAGAGTTGCCAGATTGAAACAAAATTTAACATGTGTTCATAACAGAGATGGACATTTTTGATATTCTGCTCATTTTTCAAAATTTGAATCCTTTGTGCACCGATAATCCCCGTTTTCAAACATTATAGAGGCTTGGTTAAAGTACATGCGTGGTTCAAATCCTCCTAATAAAAATTACGATATGCTAAGTTAGAGAGTTCTCGTGCTTATCAATAAAGCAGCCAGACAAAGGGCCAGCCAAGTAGTTCAAAAAAGAGTGGACCATTTTTAAAATTAATCAAAGTTTGTGGAAAAATATTAGGTTGTGCAAAGTATGGAAGCAATCGGCTACACCCTTCAAGAGTTATTCTGAGTTATTCTTTGTAAATCGACAAGAAATGGAACGAAAAATATCCCAAGAAATCAATATTTTGATTAAACACGAGACTACTCTCATTTGCCATATTGCTGGGGTTATTTAAATCAGAATTATGATCCGCAAACGTTCTGCAAATGAAATACTAGATTTTAAGTAAAAAATAAATAAAAACAATACTTATATATATTTTTTTTTGACAAAAATTCAGAACATTATTGACTGTGACGAACATTTCCGGCTAATCAAAATTTCTTGAGCCAAAATAGAAGGTCTCATCTAAAAATTAAATACTAATATTAATTTTCAAAAAAAAAACACATAAATAATATTTAAACTTGTTTTAAAGATTATTACCATATATTGGACTTTCATTTCAAAAACCATGCATTCGATATCGAAAACCAAAATACGAGCAAAAACAAGTTGTGTGAATTACCTAAAATAAAATCCAGAAAAATTCCAAAAAAAAACTGGTCTTCAAAAAATTATCACACGTTATTTTTTTTTTTTTAATTTTATAACCTTTCGATGTGATCAATGTTGTTGTTATTGTTGCAGGTGTGTATGTGTGCCTGGTGGTCTTGAATGAAAGTGAAATTTTCTTAACAGCTGATATGTGGATGTATATATGTGACTCGGCGAAGAAATGTTTAATTAAATGCCAATCACATTTTTGAGAGAGCAAGAAAGAAACACAAAACAACAACATACTTAAGTTTTCGGACAAGTAAAACTTAAAAACAACAAAAATAACTAAATAATACGTCATAATTTGTTGACCTCCCCTCCGATACCAACTACCAAAACACGCCCAGTAAACTGAAATTGAGACTAGCCATTTGCTTGCACGACAAACACGCCATGACATAAACGCCGATTCCTCTTTACAATATTTTTTTTTTTTTTTTGGGTTCATCTCTACAAAAAAAATACAAAATTTAAAAAAAAAAAACAACAACCAAATACCCAACAAGTTTTGTAGTTATCGTATCCACCATAAAATTCAAAAAACGAAATACCAAAACTATTATCGGATGGTACGTGTTTTGGAATACATTTTTTGTTTGTTGTTGTCGGGTTTTTGAAAAGGTGTGGGACTCACAGTTTTTTTTTTTTTTTTAAATTGATATTTTAAGTAGCTGCCCCAACTAATGATCGAAGAGAATTGAAAATGAAAGTCTAACCAAATTCCATATGGAATTTTTAGTAATCATTGTTGTTGTTTTTGTAATGCATAGCCAACAGCTGATCCATACTAAAAATTGTTGTAGTTGCTATTGTTGTTTCCATAATCACACAAAAGTTTCACGCAATTTCCATTTAACAGAAAACGAAAAAATGTAGTTTTAATTTTATTACTTCACAAAAAATTCAATACAAAAGTTTTAACCAACTACTATTTTGCATTTTTTAGTTCCTTAAGTGTGTTTTTTTAGGTTTGGGAATTTTGTTTAATTTTAAAGTTTTTCTTCATTTTTTTCAAACTGAATTCATTTGCCAAGTTTCGTTTATTTCATTTTTTTTCAATTTAATTATTATTTTCTTCTTTTAGTTGGTGAATGCCTGCCTGGCCAATATAAGAAGAGCCACCAACTAATGCGGAAACTTTTTTTCTATGCCAAATCACCCCCTCTTCATGCCGCTTCATTGAGAGCTTGTGCCAATAAAGAAGGTAATGACTTTCGTTAATTGACTACTTGGCATTGTTTTATAATTTTTTGGCAAATTTGAAGGGCCACGGCCAATGTCATGAATTTGCAAATTGAGACGATATTTTGTTGATAAAATTGTGGACTTACATTTGGAACAGATAGTCTTATGACTAAGGAGAATTGATTAGAAAATGTCATCTCGTTTTCAAACTTATATAAAACGTTTTACACTCGAAAACTACCCTGTTGTATAGGATATTCAAACTTTGTGCATATGTCTGTAATATACAAATGCAAATATAAATGTTCAGAATATACATAGAATAACTTTTTATACCCTACACAACTATATTGTCAGGGTATTAATGCTTTGTGCAGCCCCATGAGTTTGTAACGCCGCGAAATATTGGTCTCGACTAGCTGTGTCGATCTAGACATGTATGTCCATCCGTCCGCCTGTTCGTTTTAATTCAGGCACGGACAGAGCGTAAATAATTCTGTTCTCAAGCACTTGTCTTTGTGTGTGTGTAAATGGTTTTTCAATTGGTTCAGTTGAATATGTGTGAGAGAATAGTGATACTTACTCCCGCGAGAGTGCACGCGTGCGGTGGTTCGCCCGACTGTGTTTTAATTTGTAAACACGATACGGTTTTCCTGGTAGTTGTGTAGTTTATCGTATGGGCCGACTATACGATAAACTACACAACTACCACGAAAACTAACGATTGGTTACGATTGCGTCCGATTATACTACTTCGATCAGTGGTTGAGTTTATTTAAAAATATAGTACAACTAAGACCCTGTGTCTATTCGATTCGCACGAAATTTTGCACAGCAAAATTAAGCCTAAAGGTTACCCCAGAACCAATAATATATGACAGTATAGAGTGTTTACCACCTAGCCAAAATGAAGTCAGAATAACAATTAATCGGCTGAAGAATAAAAAAGCAGCATGTGCTGATGGATTACCAACCGAACTATTCAAGACGAGGGGTCAGATGCTGGTCAGGAGAATGCACCAACTGATTAGTAAAATTTGACCAGAGGAATGCATGGCCAATGATCAGAACCACATCATCCTGTGTTCCGTGCACAAAAAAGGAGACAAAAAGGATATGTGCCAACTTTAGAGGATTAAGTCTCATTCCCATCGCATATAAAGTGCTATCCAGCGTGCTGTGTGAACGACTGAATGCAATGGTCAATGGCATTATTGGACCATATTATTGCGGCTATTCCCGGACATGGGCATTGATAGACTTACCTGCAGCGACTACGTTGGCTAGGTCATGTTGTGAAAATGGATAAAGATGCCCCAGACAAAAGGCATATAAAAGCAAACCCTCTGATGGTTCACACAGAAGGGGAAGGCCACGAATAAGATGGAAATATTAAGTGGAAGACAACATTGCCGAATATGATCTTTCAAACTGGAAAAACTGCGCAAAAGGCCGACGCGCCTGGGAATCCTGTTTAAGCTCGGCCTATGGAACGAAAGTTCTGTCACAAGCCATCTAAGTAATTAAGTAATATTGATATTTTGCGAGTTCAAAAAATACATCTCTGAATTAAATATTTAGAAAATCAGATCAGGTAGCTTCAAATAAGAGGTCATGTCAAAATATCGAAATTCACATTCTATTCGGATAGCCTCATGGTTGAGTGGTAATGAGGGATATATAAAGAACGTGAAGTATAGATTAAATTATTGATGTGTTGGTACAAATGAGATGCTCATCTTAAACCTCTTGTTCTTCGGTTTCCCTTAAAAAGTATTTTATATCATAATGTCCAATTTTTTTCATTTTACACAGATAGGTCTTGGTTGTCTTGACCCGCTGAATAGTGACAGATGATTACATAAGCGCATCAAATTAGTTGGTCAAATTCATTCTACAGTGTAATATTCTGCTTATAATTGTGGCATATAGATCGACTTGAAAAAACACAATAAAAATAAGTTTCGGTCCACTTCATCCCAAAAGTATTATCTGATCATCACCGCAAATTATAGGCGTTGTCCTTGACCATAACCGGAACCTCATGGAAATTTTAAAATCGATCAGCGCTATATTTCCGCCCTACAGCTGGTAATGGGCTACTAAATAATATCTGAATATGTAAGCACCTGTAAATATTTAAGTGTAACTCTCATATCCGAGCACATACGACAATATAGTTGGTATCAATTTAAAGACCAACAAATCCTCTTGGATATACAATCAATTTCTCGGGTCTATGTCCTTCAGGAGTAAAGTATGGGTCCATTTGATGGGTCCATTAAACAAAAGTATGGTTTCATTTGACCCGCTAAATATTGGCCGATCTTTATCGGCCGCTGGAGCGACCAGAAAATCAGAAAAAAAATATTAACTTTTCTTTTTCAAAAAACAATTGGGGTCTTCATTGGCCAGAACCCATCCTATATGCAAAAGACGATTGGTCCATAACTGTGGCCTGTATCGTGTTTACAATTTATAATGGACAGACGGACGGACGGATACACATATCTAGATCGACTCAGCTAGACGATATATGTCTATCGGTATACTTAAAGGTGGGTCTAGGACCAATATTTCGCGGCGTTACAAACTTTTGGGGCTGCACAAAGCTATAATACCCTGACAACATAGTTGTGTAGGGTATAAATATTTAAAAAATCCACGCCTATGTTGGGCCTTCAAAAATATTGTTTACAAATTACACGCGTTATATGGATGGCTCTTGAAAAATATTGTTTAAAAAATATCCGTAAAAAATCCACGCCTATGTTGTAAAATGCATCACGCCGTAACTCAAAATCTTTACTTACGGCAAATTCTCCTCCATCAGTACATGTCTTATGTTGATAGTTTAAAAATGTGCACTTCTTATACAGCTTTATAATGGGTGATGAGTTCTAAAATTGGCTTATTTGACCTCTTTTTCAGCTGTATTTTTGTACGAAGCTGCAGTAACCCCTTTTTTACTTCGACCCTCTGTTTCTCACGTTAACGGTTTCTGTTTGAAGTATCAATTACAATCGCTCTATATTCCATAAAACATCAAACAAAATAATAGGTTGTAACCTATGGGTAATACGATACAAACATTTGTTGTTTTGTTGAGTCATCTGCAAAGAAAGTCAGACATACCAAAAAAACCTACGAAACTCTCACCAACACGGTTGGCATGGTGTATTGACAAATCGAGGTTCGTTATTACATTACATTTCCGCAACATGTTTTCAGGGTTGCTTAAGTTCGATGATGTTTCTATGTTTGATATAAACGATATAAGCACTGTGATCTCTCATTACTAAAAGGCTAAATCCTATAAAAGTTTATAAAACTGTATTCTTAATAATAGAGAATATTTCATACGGATCATAAAGCTAACACGCATTACAATTAAAAAAAAACAACTCAAAAAAGGGTATTCCTCAGTTGGAATGGCATTTGTTAGTTCACATCAAATTTGCTCGAAAAAAAAATATTTTTTTTTCAAAATAATATCGAAAATCTTCTTTTGTTATTTTTATTTTAAATATGCATTGATTAATGTTAGCATAATTAGTTTTGACTTTGAAAACTTCAGCTATAATAGCTTCTTGTGAATTGATCATCACATCATCATTGTTAGCTCATTAAAAACAAACCAGGCCATCGGGGTCAAAGCAAAGAGTAAACAAAACAAAAGTGATGAAACATTTCGTTTTTCAAGAAATGATTTTGAATTAAGGGAACCCCCCCCATTCTCGATTTTTTATTTTTAAGATTTTAAATGGGCTGGTAAATGAATACCAATGCTTGTTAAGGTGTGTAACTTTGCACATATATATTTGAAGATTTAAAAAGGAAGAAAAATAATTTACAAAAAAATTTTGTTGTTGTTTTGTTGTTGTTTTTTGTGATCAAAGAAAAGTCCTTATTTTTGATGGCGGGCATGATAACTCCTCACTGGAACATCGGAATCCGAAAATTCCAACGGTGTTAGAAAGAGTACATGTCTGGCTCTCGTATGAACTAGGATTATTGACCTCGCTCTAAAATTAACAAAATGGCGGACCTTTGAAAAAATATTTTTGAAAAATCACCGATTTTTTACCAAAAACCAAGTTAAAAAATAAGGAAGATCTTCACCGATTGGCTTTATCCTAGTTCATACGATAGCAGTACACTCACAGAGACACGTGTAAAAATTTGAAATCGATTGGGTTATTAGTTTTTGAGTTATCGTGCCCGCCATTCGCAAAAAAATGTTTAGAGAAAAACGCGTTTAAAGTTTGAGAAGCCCTTCAGCCGTCACTTGATGCTGACACAATAAATCGGCTATATCTTCAAGAGTTCTTGAGATTTTAACTTGAAATTTTGCAGGGACATTCTTGAATTAGTGTAGATTGGAATTAAGTCAACAAAAATTTTGACCGCGAGAATGGGGGGGTCCCCTTAATATTGCATTGCAAATCTTCCACTTTGGACAGAAAATCTCCTTACCAAAAATGGCCTAGGCGTGGATTTATTAAAAATAATTTTTTCCTAGTAGTCTTAGGCGTGGATTTATTAATAATAATTTTTTTCTAGTAGTCCCAGGTGTGGATTTATTAAAAATTTTTTCCAAGTAGTCCTAGGCCTGGATTTATTAAAAATAATTTTTTCCTAGTAGTCCTAGGCGTGGATTTATTAAAAATAATTTTTTCCTAGTAGTCCTAGACGAGGATTTATTAAAAATATTTTTTCCTAGTAGTCCTAGGCGTGGATTTATTAAAAATAATTTTTTCCTAGTAGTCCTAGGCGTGGATTTATTAAAAATAATTTTTTCCTAGTAGTTCTAGGCGTGGATTTATTAAAAATAATTTTTTCGTGTAGTCCCAGGCTTGGATTTATTAAAAATAATTTTTTCGTGTAGTCCCAGGCTTGGATTTATTAAAAATAATTTTTTTCTAGTAGTCCTTGGCGTATATTTATTAAAACTAATTTTTTCCTGTAGTCCCAGGCGTGGAGTTATTAAAAATAATTTTTTCTTTGTAGTCCCAGGCTTGGATTTATTAAAAATAATTTTTTCGTGGTAGTCCTAGGAGTGGATTTATTAAAAATAATTTTTTCCTAGTAGTCCCAAGTGTGGATTTATTAAAAATAATTTTTTCCTAGTAGCCCTAGGCGTGGATTTATTAAAAATATTTTTTTCCTAGTAGTCCCAGGCGTGGAGTTATTAAAAATAATTTTTTTTCCTGGCAGTTCCAGGCATGAATTTATTAAAAATAATTTTTTTTCTAGTAGTCTCAGGCGTGGATTTATCAAAAATAATTTTTTTCCTGGCAGTTCCAGGCATGAATTTATTAAAAATAATTTTTCCTAGTAGTCCTAGGCGTGGATTTATTAAAAATAATTTTTTCCTAGTAGTCCTAGGCGTGGATTTATTAAAAATAATTTTTTCCTAGTAGTCTAAGGCGTGGATTTATTAAAAATAATTTTTTCCTAGTAGTCTAAGGCGTGGATTTATTAAAAATAATTTTTTCCTAGTAGTCTAAGGCGTGGATTTATTAAAAATTTAAAAATTTCTAGTAGTCCCAGGTGTGGATTTATTAAAAATATTTTTTTCCTAGTAGTCCTAGGCGTGGATTTATTAAAAATAATTTTTTCTTGTAGTCCCAGGCATGGATTTATTAAAAATATTTTTTTCTAGTTGTCCCAGGCATGGATTTATTAAAAATAATTTTTTCTAGTAGTCCCAAGCTTGAATTTATTAAAAATATTTTTTTTTTTGAGGCTAAAAGAGTCGTGGATTTATTAAAAAGATTTTTTCTGAGGCTAAAAGAGGCGTGGATTTATTAAAAATAATTTTTTCCTAGTAGTCCTAGGCGTGGATTTATTAAAAATAATTTTTTCCTAGTAGTCCTAGGCGTGGATTTATTAAAAATAATTTTTTCCTAGTAGTCCTAGGCTTGGATTTATTAAAAATAATTTTTTTCTAGGAGTCCTAGGCGTGGATTTATTAAGAATAATTTCTTGTAGTGCCAGGCTTGTATTTATTAAAAAAAATTATTTTCTAGTAGTCCTTGGGGTATATTTATTAAAAATATTTTTCTCCTTGTAGTCCCAGGCTTGGATTTATTAAAAATATTTTTTTCCTGGCAGTCACAGGCGTGGATTTATTAAAAATAATTTTTTTTAGTAGTCCCAGGAGTGAACTTATTAAAAATATTTTTTTCTAAATAGTCCCAGGCATGGATTTATTGAAAATATTTTTTCCAGGCAGTCCCAGGCGTGGATTTATTAAAAATATTTTTTCTAGTAGTCCCAGGCGTGAACTTATTAAAAATATTTTTTCTAGTAGTCCCAGGCGTGAACTTATTAAAAATATTTTTTTCTTAATATTCCCAGGCATGGATTTAATGAAAATATTTTTTCCTGGCAGTTCCAGGCGTGGATTTATTAAAAATAATTTTTTCTAGTAGTCCCAGGTGTCGATTTATTAAAAATAATTGTTTCTTGTAGTCCCAGGCATGGATTTATTAAAAATATTTTTTTCTAGTAGTCCCAGGCTTTATTAAAAATATTTTTTCCAGGCAATCCCAGGCATAGATTTATTAAAAATAATTTTTTTCTAGGCAGTCCTACGAGTGAATTTATTAAATTTTTTCCAGGCAGCCCTACGAGTGAATTTATTAAAAATATTTTTTTCCTGGTAGTCCCAGGCTTGGATTTATCAAAAATAATTTTTTCCTTGTAGTCCCAGGCGTGGATTTATTACAAATTATTTTTTCCTAGTAGTCCTAGCAGTAAATTTATTAGAAATTATTTTTTCCACGTAGTCCTAGGCCTGGATTTATTAAAAATAATTTTTCTATAAGATAACCAACACATATAAAAATCCGATCGATTTACGATGTTTTGAAATGGTGAAGGTTATAAAAAGTTCCTTTCGGTCCGTAACTTAACATCTTTTTTTATTACTTTATCATTTTTTTTTTTCCACTCAAACCCTATTTTTTTCTCTTCCACTCACCTTCATATTTGGTTGCTGCAGCTGCAAGAATGTGGCTATTCCATTGCGCACACGATTCTTGACACCACGCACTGTGCCCTTGTTCGAGCGTATTGTTGAGGTGGCCGAGCCACAACGTAAATCCTTATAACCGGCAAAGACATCATCACTCAAACTGCTGCGGCTGTCATATTCCGATAACGATTCATTGCCAGATTCCGAAAAACCATTATTGGCCCCATTGCTGTTGTTGCCAAAACTGCGGAAATTTTCATGTTCATTAACATGGAAATTGTAGTATTTGTCAGCCTCATATTTTCGGGGCATCGAATTCATTTTCATGTCAATAAAGGTGCCATCCTCTTGATTGAGTACAAAGGTTTTGGAGGGCAACGAGGCACGTTTGGAAGAATTTGAATTCGCATTCGCTGCCGAATTTTCCGTATTACGTGTCTGAACATAGTCATTTTGTGCCATCATATAATCCTGGGAACTAATGGGTTCGTATGATGATTCATTGTTACGCTGTTTGTGGGCCTTGATTCTCTGTTCGATGTGATCTTCATCTTCTTCGTTTTCATTTTCGGCCTCATATTCGGTTTGATTTAATTTCAAATTTTTAATATCTCTTAGCAGGGAATCGGGTAAGAAAGAGCCGAGAATTTTCCTCGTGCCATTGGGAATTTTATTTTGTATGGGCGACTGTGAAGACTGGCGCATAAATTCATTGGAATGCAGCGAATCACAACTGAGCGATGATGCCTCACTTTCCTCGGAATCCGTGTAGGATGAAGAGTTACAGTTACGTTGCTCCTTGTTGCCACCGTTTTGGGATAGGCGAACTTTGGTGGTTTTCAAATGCATTTCCAGGCCATTGGAATTGGTTTTGGAATTGGATGAAGATGGTGGTAGCAGCAAATGGGCAGTGGGTGTGTGCGGAGTGTGATTTTGTGATTCCAAATCACTGCCCGTGCCACTGTCCAGTGTGTCAC
Source organism: Musca vetustissima (assembly GCF_032173495.1). Classification (NCBI taxonomy): domain Eukaryota; kingdom Metazoa; phylum Arthropoda; class Insecta; order Diptera; family Muscidae; genus Musca; species Musca vetustissima. Next base: position 11,114 of record NW_026886176.1, read on the forward strand.
AGGGTGAAAATTGTCCACTCGACATGGTGGTGTAATACAGATAGCTGGGATTGCTGACATTTAATTCGTTGTTGGAGGCCATGGTCGAAATGGTGTGGCTACTGGAGGCGGCCCCATTGCTGTTGCTGCTTACCATCACCTGGCTGTTGTTTTGTGATTTTTGTACCATTTTCTCTAAATTCAAATGTAATTCACTTTTCAATGATTTTCCAAAATTTTCTTGATTTTCCTTTTCGTTAGCTTTTTTGTTTTCAATTTTTATTTCTTTTGTTGTTGCTGTTGTTTCTTGTTCTTTTGTGTTTTCAATAATTTCACTTGTATACACTTCACTTTCTTTATGCTGATTTTCCAAATTTTCTTCTTCTTCGTTTTCAATTTTCACAATGGAAATTTGTTTTTCCGCGTTATGGGGAGGGGAATGGATTTTCTTATTGGGGGAATTTATTTGGATTTTCACAACATGTGCGGCGGCAGGGTTTTCACGATTTTCACGTTCACCCAAATCTTGAGTATTTTTCTCTTTTTTCCAATATAGATTTTCACCAATAATCACCGATGTTGTTTTTGCTGTCGTTTGCTTAGAGGAGAGCTGTGGAGTTGTGGCCGTATCCGCTTTCGTAAAAAGACTGTTAGAGTTTTCTTTGGCCGGCCAGCGTTTACCACCATCATGATGACTAGCAGCAATATAGTCTAAGCAGCTATCTCCTCTCTTACCAATACCAGCAGCGTCAAATTTCAAACCACCACAATCATCATCATCATCATTATGATGATTATTTTCTTTATGATCATCATGATGATGATGATCGTCATCATCATGATTATGTTTGGAGTTGTTTGACTCATCATCATCATTGCCTTGGTTTTCTTGGCCATTCAACGACTGGTTGTGGTAGTTGGTCTGGTTTAAGCTGCAATGGCCATTATTATGGTTTTCTTTGTTACCATTAACCTGTTGACTAGTTAGTTGTTGTTGTTGGAGTGGCTCTTGGTGTATGGTGGTGGTAGTGGTAGTGGTCGTAATGGCCATTTGGTTACTTTCATTGAAGTTATTGCTCCTCTGCTGGCTACTCTCTTTGCCAACTTCAATGCAACTCTCTCTTAAAACATGATCATTATTAGATTGCTCTCTCGTTTTTCCAATACCGTTAGATTCCAATAAATTTTCTTGCCTGGAAGATAATGGAAGATCAACGGCTGCCATGGATGGTGGTGTTGTGCACTTAACTTGGATAACAGCAGACGAAGATGTCGATGAGGTTGGAACATGGAACGAGGATGCAGCACAATCACCACCATTGATTGTTGTGGAGCTGGTTGTTGTTGTCTGTTTACGGTTAATATCAATTAGTAATTTATTATCATTCTGGCCATTCAATGGTGTGGAGGAAGACGACGACGAAGAGGAGGACTTCAAATTATTGTCACTGGTTTGACAAGAATGTTGTATTTTAATGACATTTGAGACCAAGGCGGCAGAGGCTGGTCCAGAATAATTGGGTATTATAATTCCCGTTGTTGTTGTCGGACTAGCGGTTTGATCAATTTTTATTGAAATACCCTGAACCGGGCTGGAGGTAGTAGTCTGGTCCATGCAATTGATAATGGTTTTGGTGGCCATGTTTTTTGGGGAATATTTGTATTTTTTTGCTCTACTTAAAAAAAAAAAAATTCTTATTTGGTTTTAAATTTCAACAACTTATTCCCTTTTATTGTTCTTCTTCTCGGTTTTTTTTATTTTGTTTGGTTGTCTATGTTGCCTTGCAGCCAAGTGTAACCATAGGTGTTAGCTGGGCTCTATTACCTTAGTCTCGTGGTTTGCGTTTTTTTTTCTATTTTTCCTTTTGTCTTTGAAATTCAAACCAATGCGGAAGTTTTCAATTTACTTGCTTTTGTTTATGTTTTTTTTTTTGTTCGCTTTTTCTTCTTGGCAACACTTTTCTAAGTCTGCATTTCTCTTGTTTTCATTTCATTTGTTTGCAATTTAACTTTTGCATTTTCCACCTCTTTCTCTTTGTTTCTTTACGTTTGACTTAGTAAACTGTTTTCCGCCTTTTCCAAACAGAGTTTTTAAAGGGAATTCTGGAAAGAAAGGAAAAAAATAAATTAAAATCGTGATATAAATTAAAACAATTATATGCTAAGGACCCCACATTGGGCGCCACATATTTTAGAACAAGTAAAAATGAAGTTAAATTTATGAGGAATACTTTTTAAACCTCACAAGGCCCAGACAAGGCGTGGATTTTTAAATAAATATGTTTTCCAAGGTCCACAAAAGGCGTGGATTTTTAAATAAATTTCTTTTCAAGGTCCACACAAGGCGTAGATTTTTAAATAAATTTCTTTTCAAGGCCCACACAAGGCGTGGATTTTTAAATAAATTTCTTTTCAAGCTCCACACAAGGCGTGGATTTTTAAATAAATTTCTTTTCAAGCTCCACACAAGGCGTGGATTTTTAAATAAATTTCTTTTCAAGCTCCACACAAGGCGTGGATTTTTAAATAAATTTCTTTTCAAGCTCCACACAAGGCGTGGATTTTTAAATAAATTTCTTTTCAAGCTCCACACAAGGCGTGGATTTTTAAATAAATTTCTTTTCAAGCTCCACACAAGGCGTGGATTTTTAAATAAATTTCTTTTCAAGCTCCACACAAGGCGTGGATTTTTAAATAAATTTCTTTTCAAGGTCCACACGTGCTATATCTGATCATGGTATGTTTTTGAATGAACGATTTGCCACCCATTGTGTACCAAATATCTATATCTGCAGAAAATTCGATTGGAACATATGTCCGAAATCCTCAAAAATCAAAAATTGGGGATACCGTTATATGGAGATTGAACAAAAACTTGGGCCGTAGAATGATTTAGGATTCAAGACAGAGGGTTAGGACCACTATAGGTACACAAATAGCCTACCTAAGGTACCTGATTCCATGTCTATACCCTTCACCACTCTGTGGTACAGGACAGCAACGTACACAGGATTCCATTTCGGGAGTGGCCGGTTGTACAAACGGTTGTACGTCCATGGTACAGGGTATTATGTCTTTGAGCATATGTTTGTAAGAAGCAATAGGAATCGAGATAGGTCCATGCTTCCTTCTGAGAATATGCATAGAATCACTTTCTGAGTCGATTTACGCATGTCGGTCTGTCCGTCCGTCCATGCATTTTTGTTAACAAAGTACAAGTCGCATTTATGATCCGATTTGGATGAAATTTGACACAGTTCACTTATTTGGCCCAAGGACGAATCCATTGAAAATCGGTTGAGATTTATATATAGTTTCGTCCGATTTTATATGAATGATACACCAAACTCCCAATATGTGTCTGATTGAGATAAAATTTTGCACAGAGTACTGAATTAGGTCCAGACAGATGTCTGCGGAGTTTTGTTAAAATTGGTTCAGATTTATATATAGCTCCCATATATAGTTTCTTCCGATTTTTTGTGAATGATACACCAAACTTCCAATATGTGTCCGATTGAGACAAAATTTTGCACAGCGTACTGAATTAGGGCCATACTTATGTATGCAAAGTGTTGTTGGAATCGGTTCAAATTTAGATATAGCTGCCATATATATGCATGGTCCTCCTATGATTCTATGTCTGTTCTATCCCGATTTCGTCCGATTTTATATTAATGATGCTCTCGATATTTGTCCTATTGAGACAAAATTTTGCACAGGTCTAGAAAGATGTCTACGAAGTTTTGTTAAAATCGGTTCCGATTTATATATAGCTCCCATATATAGTTTCGTCCGATTTTATGTGAATAATGCACCAAACTTCCAATATTTGTCCGATTGAGACAAAATTTTGCACAGAGTACTGTCGTAGGTCCAGATTGATGACTGCGAAGTGTTGTTAAAATCGGTTCAAATTCAGATATAGTGACGCACCAAACTCCCAATATTTGTCCGATTGAGCAATGCAATTGAGGAAAAAATGATGTGTGATAAGGTTTGTTGAAATCGGTTCAGATTTTGATATAGGTCTTATATATTTTTTCGTTCGATTTTATGTAAATGGTGCACCGAAGGGCCTATGTTTGTTCGATTTACACGAAATTTGGCAGAGGGTATTAAATTGAATATAGAATGATAAAAAAAGCAAATGGTGTATGCAAAGGTTGCTCAATTAGGTCCATGTGTTTATATATAACTCCCATACATAGCTCCCATTGATAGCACATTTAATTTCGCCCGATTGCTTTAATGATTCTATGTCTGTTCTATCTACATGATATTGTAGATATTAACATCTCTTGTATGTGCCCAACGTGGTGAAGGGTATCATATAGTTGGCCTCGTCCGACGTTTGAACTTTCCTTACAGGTTTTTTTTTTTTATTAAATTACTTATTGACTTATTAATTTTCGCTATTTTTGTATTGATTTCATAAAAAAACCTGTTTTACCGAAAACAATAAATATTCATATAGAATATTTCGAAATGTTTGTTATATGATTTGTGTGTAATAATCAAATATTACCGGTTATATACAAAAATATACCTTCCCCTTGAAAAAAATTCAAATTCTAAAATTATTGTTGCAGTGAAACAAAAAAACAAAACAAGAATTATTTAACCAGTTTTATAAAAAAACAAGTGAAAAAGCGGTAAGTTCGGCCGGGCCGAACTTTGGATACCCTCCACCATAGTTATATTGACAGGTACTATAAATGAAAATATAGGGAACATACCAAAAAGTGGACCTATACCGACATTTCTAAAAACGGATTATGTAAACCATAATAAAAATGTTAGAAAATTTTAAAGGATAATTATACCCTCAGCCTTATGGCTAATGAGGGTGTATACACTTTAACACGATGAAAATGTGCCTCATTGAAATATTGGTTCTAGTCCATGGTCCATGTTCCTTTGGACCAAATCCGTTTCAGAAAATTTAGATTTCATCCGAACTTTGCCCATCTTATTATTTCTTCCAAGCTTATCCCAATCAGGGGCTAGGTCTAAATGCAGCTATAGTTCATTATCGAACCTTAGGTTATAATTTTTTATCTCGCTATCCTCCGCAGGTGAAATGATTACAACAGAGTCTTAGAACCAAACTCAAAACGCGGAACAAATCAGATAACTATTTTAATATAAAAAAGGGGTTATATGGGGACTACCCCAAAAAGGGGGCGAATATTAAAAATTTTTGGTAGAGAGATTTGTTACCATATACGACTACAAATTACCAAATTGCAGCAAATTCGGTTGAAAATGCGCTCAAGAACCCCAAAATTCCGAAAATTGGGGGGTACCCTTATATGGGGGATATCCGAAAAAATTCACATATATTTATAATTTTTTGTGGAGAGATTTGGTACATATTAAGAACTTGAAATACTAAATTATAGCCAATTCGGTGGAAAAATACGATCAAAACCCCCAAAATACTGAAAATTAGGAGGTACCGTTATATGGGGGCTACCAGAAAAAGTGGACCTATATTTATAATTTTTTGTGGGGACATTAAGTACCCAATAAGAACCCAATGTACCAAATTTCAGCGTATTCGGTTGAAAAACGCGCCCAAGAACCTCAAAATACCGAAAATTGGGGGGTACTGTTATATGGGAGCTATGTCTAAACGTGGACCGATATATCCCATCTTCGAACTTGACCTGCCTGCAGACAAAAGACAACCCTATGCAAAATTTCAGCATCCTATCTCAATTCCTTCGGAAGATAGCGTGATTACAACAGACGGACGGACAGACGGACGGACATGGCTAGATCGTCTTAGAATTTTACCCTGATCAAGAATATATATACTTTATAGGGTCGGAAATGAATATTTCGATGAGTTACAAACGGAATGACAAAATTAATATACCCTCCATACTATGGTGGAGGGTATAAAAATTCCCAATTTAACCCTCAAATAAATTATTATTTTTGGAATAAGGCTTCTACAACAAAATTTGGAACTGGAATCAAAATTTAAAATGAACGTTATGTTATAGGGTCCCGCTGGATAGGAAATTAACAAAGGAACTTCTTTTTCTTAAAATATATATATTTTTTTACATCTACAAATTTACTCCCCTAACCATAATAGGGTTAAACAAATATAATATTTAAATATTTTTTATAACTTATCATATTTTGAAGATAATGATTTCATTAAAAATTTAAATGAATTATTGATGAAATAACCTTTGTTATTTGTTTTCTGTTGATGTTTATAATTTTTTATCGATAACTTCTATGCTGATGTTGAGGGTAACACAATGAATTCAATAGGAAATCCATTTATCTTCATTGTATTGACATTAAAATTATGAAAACGACAATCGACAGACAACTTGTCAATTTGTTATATTCAAATATTAATAGCAAATTGACAGCATAGGGATAGAATAGCGATGAATAAACTCGAAAAAATATTCTCTAAAAATCGGAAAAATGTGTTCTTTAAAATTCCACGCTTATGGTTCTGAATGTCCTAGAAAAAATTCTTTAGGAATTATTTATATGCAATTTTTAAATCCAAGGGACGAACCTACGAATCCAACATTATGCGACGTGCTTTGCTTTAGATTGGGTGATGTGGCTATACCTGCCCTAGAAATATTCTTTCAAAATGACATTGGTCGCTCTAGAAAAAAATATTCGTTTAAAAATCCACTCTATGGTCCTAGAAAAATATTCCTTTGCAATCCGTAACTTTGGCACTGATAGTATTTATATATATATATATATATAAATTGCGGCTGGTCCTAAAAAATAATATTTAAGACGAATAATAACGCTTTAGGTTCCTTCAAGCCGAGTTGTATTTTTATACCGCCACCATAGGGTAGGGGCTATGCCATATTAAATAGCTAATATGGCATAGTGAATTACCCATCAAGGTCCTGGAATGCCATTTCGTTAGAAAAAAAATAAGCCTATGACCATTAAAATACCTATAAAGGATATATAGGGGATTTGGTACACCATTTACATAAAATCGGACGGAAATATATATGGGAGCTTTATCTAAATCTGAATCGATTTTCTCGGAACTTAACACACATCATTCTGGACCCAGTGCAAATCGAAAGATATATAGGGACTTTGGTGCACCATTTACCGTAAATCGGACGAAAAAATATGTGTGAACACTATCTAAATGTGAACTGTTTTTCGAAACTTAGCATGCATCATTCTGGACCTAATTCAGTACCCTATGACAAATTTCTTGCAAATCGAAAGACATATGGTGACTTTGGAGCACCATTTACCTTAAATCGGACGAAAATATATATGTGAGCTATATCTACATCTGAACCGATTTTCTCGAAACTTAACACACATCATTCTAGACTTAATTCAGTACAATATGCCAAATTTCGTGCAAATCGAATGATTTTCAGAGATTTTGGTGCACCATTTACATAAAATCGGATGAAAAAATATATGGGAGCTATATCTAAATCTGAACCGATTTTTACGAATCTAGACGTATTTCAGTACGCTATGCTTATTTCAGTACGCTATGCCAAATTTCGTACATGCATATATCGACTTAAAAAGTGATTCTATGCATATTCTCAAAAGGAACCATGCGTCTAACTCGTTTCCTTTTGCCTGTTACAAACACATGCACAAACACATAATACCCTGTACCACAGTGTGGTGAAGGGTATAAATTTATGGGAGCTATATGTAAATCAGAACCGATTTTCACGAACTTAGCACACATCATTCTGGACCTAGTTCAGTACCCTATGTCAAATTTCGTAGAAATCAAAAGATATATAGGAACTTTGGTACACCATTTACTTTAAATAGGACGAAAATATATATGTGAGCTATATCTAAATCTGAACCGATTTTCTTGAAACTTACCACACATCGTTCTAGATTTAATTCATTACGATATGCCAAATTTCGTGCAAATCGAATGATATATAGGGACTTTAGTGCACCACTTACATGAAATCGGACGAAACTATATATTGGAGCTATATCTAAATCTGAACAGATTTTCTCGAAACTTGACAGACATAACTCTAGCCTCAATTCAGTACGTTATGCCAAATTTGCTGCAAATCGAAAGATATATAGGGACTTTTGTGCATAATTTACTTGAAATCGGACGAAACTATATATGGGAGCTATATCAAAATCGGGACCGATTTTCAGGAAACCTAACACACATCAGTCTAGACCTAATTTATTACGCTATGGTAAATTTCGTGCAAATCGAATAATATATAGGGACTTTGGTACACCATTTACTTTAAATCGGACGAAAATATATATGGTAGCTTTATCTAAATCTGGACCGATTTTCAGGAAACTTAACACGCATCAGTCTAGACCTAATTCATTACGGTATGCCAAATTTTGTGCAAATCGAAACATATATAGGGACTTTGGTACACCATTTACATTAAATCGGACGAAAATATATATGGGAGCTATATATGAATCTGGATCGATTTTCAGGAAACTTAACACACATCATTGTAGACCTAATTCAGTACGCTATGCCAAATTTCGTGCAAATCGAAAGATATTTAGGGACTTTGGTGCACTATTTACCTTAAATTGGACGAAAATATGTATGGGAGCCATATCTAAATCTGAACCGATTTTTCCCAATTTCAATAGGGTTCGTCCTTGGGCCGAATAAGTGACCTATGCCAAATTTCATCCAATTCGGATCATAAATGCGACCTGTACTTTGTTTACAATTTAACATGACAGACAGACGGACGGACATGCATAAATCGACTTAGAAAGTGATTCTATGCATATTCACAAAAGGAACCATGTGTCTATCTCGTTTTCTTTTGCCTGTTACAAACATATGCACAAATACATAATACCCTATACCACCGTGTTGTGAAGGGTATAAAAATTCACGCCTACTAATTATCCTTCAAAATTATTCCTTGAATATACACGCCTAATAAGTCCCCTCTCCTTCCTTCTTTTTCAAAAAATATTTATTAAAATTCCAAGCCTAAGAATTCTCCTTCAAAAAATATTCATAAAAAATTCGACCCCTAAGAATACTCCCTCAAAAATATTCTTTAAAAAATCACTCCTGATTATTCTCATTCATAAAATATTCTTTAAAAATCCACGCTTATGTTTTGGTCCGGTTCTAGGTGGAACCTCTACAAAGGAATACCAATGCTAATGGAGACAATAAATTACAAAACAAAAATTGATGTCAATATCAATATGCTGCACAAAGAATACACCTTGAAGTGTTATAATCGAATATTCGATTCAAATACACGATCAGTATTGAATACCTAACAATCAAAACAACAATCGATCAATCGAACTGACTAACAGCTATGGCTTAATGGCATAGAATGAGCATCGCTAAAGAAGAATGCAAATAAGTTTCGGTTTTATGTTCTGAACAAGAAGTAGCTGCTACTCGTGTCTCTAATATTGTTACTAATGACATGTGGAATTTCCATTTAATATTTCCGTCTTCGAAGAAGTGTTAAGAAGTACGAAGTGAACATATCTAAATGTGAAACCGGTAGTATGTTTTCTATGATTGATACTATATTAAGAACCTTCAGCATAAATATGAACATATAAACAAAACAAATGAAATATTTTTAGAATCTTAATTAGCAATCGGCAAGATGATAATCGAAGCCCATAACCGGCCCATAATGATGATAAATGGGACATAATTTTGTAAAATTTATTTTGTATACTCCTTCATTACATTTTTGTACACTGCACCTAGGGAGAATATAAAAATGTGTACAGTCCTTTGTCAGCACCTTGAAATATTCACTGGAGACCCCATAAACTACGTACATATGTATATTCTTAATCAAAATACAATTCTAAGTCGATTAGGCCATATCTGCCTGTAGGTCTGTTTGTCCGAAGTCAGCATAGAGCTCTCCTCATTTAATGATGTTTGATATTCAAAATCCGTTATATCGGCTCACGTTTTGTTATAACCTCCATATAACGGAGCTCATAAATATTCGGTATCTAGGGGATTTTCGGGAAGTTTATCAACTAAGTTGGCCGTAATTTGGGAGAACATATCTTTACAAAAATGTTGGTATTTTAGGGCATTAATTTCGACCAAATTCCAAGTTATAATACCCTTCACCACACTGTGGTACAGGGTATTATGTCTTTGTGCATATGTTTGTAACAGGCAAAAGGAAACGAGATAGACACATGGTTCCTTTTGAGAATATGCATAGAATCACTTTCTGAGTCGATTTACGCATGTCCGTCCGTCTGTCCATCTGTCCGTCCATGTATTTTTGTGAACAAAGTACAGGTCGCATTTATGATTCGATTTGGATGAAATTTGGCATAGGTTACTTATTTGGCCCAAGGGCGAACCCTATTGAAATTGGGAAAAATCGGTTCAGATTTAGATATAGCTCCCATATATATTTTCGTCCGATTTAAGGTAAATGGTGCACCAAAGTACATATATATCCTTCGATATAGCGTACTGAATTAAGTCTAGAATGATGTGTGTAAAATTTCGTGAAAATCGGTTCTGATTTAGATATAGCTCCCATATATATTATCGTCCGATTTTAGGTAAATAGGCCACCAAAGTCCCTATATATCCTTCGATTTGCACGAAATTTGGCACAGCGTACTGAATTAAGCGTAGAACGATGTGTGTTAAATTTCTTGAAAATCGGTTCAGATTTAGATATAGCTCCCATATATATTTTCGTCCGATTTAGGGTAAATGGTCCATTAAAGTCCCTATATATCTTTCGATTTGCTCGAAATTTGGCAAAGCGTAATGAATTAGGTGTAGAATGATGTGTGTTAAGTTTCCTGAAAATCGATTCAGATTTAGATATAGCTCCCATATATATTTTCGTCCGATTTAATGTAAATGGTGCAGCAAAGTTCCTATATATCTCTCGATTTGCACGATATTTGGCACAGCGTAGTGAATTAGGCCTAGAAATATATATGTTAAGTTTCGAGAAAATCGGCTTAGATTTAGATATAGCCCCCATATATATTTTCGTCCGATTTTATGTAAATGGTACACCAAAGTCTCTATATATCTTTCGATTTGCACGAAATGAATTAGGCTTAAAATGATGAGGTGTTAAATTTCCTGAAATCGGTTCAGATTTAGATATTGCTTCTATATCTGACCAAATAAAAAATTTACATGTTTATGGATCCAATTTCGTTTTACTGGTCCTTTAAAACCTGTTAGGATTCATCTGTTGAATATACCCAAAGTGGTGAAGAGTATCATATAGTCGGTCCCGTCCGATTTCACTACTTTTCTGGTTTTATTTTTAAATGTGCACCTCATGGTGAAGGCTATGACAAATTCGGTCTGGCAGAAATGATCGAAATTTGTATTTGTTCATAGTTTTTAAAATCATCTACTTTAGAACCACCGAAGAAATTTTCCATTAAAAATTTTAATAAAATCTATTATCAATTGTACATATATATATATGTACATATATATACAAACGAAGTCATTGTTATACCATCCGAGCCTACATCGAACATAATTACCCACTTAGCGCCAAAGAACAGCATTTCCGAACTTGTTCAGTGTACTATTAAAAAACCAACAACAACTAATGATTATTGAAAAAAAGCAACTACGTCGAAATTAAATTCAAAATAAATAACTCCAAGAACAACAACCACAACAACTTCCAGAATCATAGAAAACATGTTACAACAAACCACATTCTTGCTATTTTGCGTTTCGATTCCGAATTGGCACAAGTTCAGTCTTCCAAGCAGGTCGACCGAGTTCTTCATCAGCAACAACATTATTATCATTGTTGTTACAAACTAAACGTGTTATTCTCAATGGAATTTGTTGTTTATAGTTGTCAATTTTCGAAAATTGTTGTTACAAAGTTACGTACATACCATTGGTATGTATACATACATACATATGTAGATAATAGAACTATTCAATATTAAAGAAGAACACTAGAAGACGAAAGAACAAACAAGTATTCTTCTATATATAAGATCGATAAGTTCTCTTCAATATAGAAAACAAGTTAAAACGCCATTATCTTCGGGCAGAACGAACGTTTGATACCCTCCACCACGTGGTGGACATTCAAAATACCCAAAAAAATAGCCTTCAAAAATTATTCTTTAAAAATCCAAGACTAAAAATGATCCTTCAAAACCCCACGTCTAAGAATTGTCCTTCAAAAAATTATGTTTAACCAGTAAGGAAAGTAGTAAAGTCGGACTGGGCCGACTATACGATACCATTCACCACTTTGGGTATATTCAACAGATGAATCCTAACAAAAACGCCATATACATTAGAACTTTTTACCGGGTTAACCTACTTTATGAGGATTAATTTGACATATATGCAAAGGAATTGACAGTTGAAACTCACTGGGTTAACGAAATCCGGTTAAATGTAAACGTACTAAAACGCATTTTTTCAGCATTTTTGAAGGACCAGTAAAATAAAATTGGATCCATAAACATGTCATTCTGCAACCTATACTAAATTTTTCATTTGGTCAGATATATATCTGATCCTATATCTGAGTCTGAACCGATTTCAACGAGACTTGCCAGAGATTAATTTATATTAACCAGAGATTAATTTATATTAACTTCATTGTACAAAATTGTGTGACAGCTGGACTTAGGGTCTTTAGTGCACAATTTACATAAAATCGAAAGAAAAAATATATATAGGAGCTACATCTAAATCTGAACCGATTTTCACGAAACTTAACATACATCATTCTGGACCTAATTTTGTACCCTATGCCAAATTTCGTGCAAATCGAAAGATATTTAGGGGCATGGAAGCCCCATTTACCATAAATCGGACACTTCGTTCTGGATCTAATTCAGTACTCTATGCCAAATTTCGTCCAAATCGAAAGATATATAGGAACTTTGATGCCCCATTTACTTTAAATCGGACGAAAATATATATGGGAGCTATATATAAATCGGAACCGATTTTTTCGAAACTTGGCACACTTCGTTCTGAACCTAATTCAGTGCTCTATGCCGAATTTCGTGAAAATCTAAAGATATTTAGAACTTTGGTCCCCCATTTACCTTAAATCGGAGGAAAATGTATATGGGAGTAATATATAAATCTAACCCGATTTTCTCGAAACTTGGCACACTTCGTTCTGGACCTAATGCAGTACTCTATGCCAAATTTTGTGCAAATCGAAAGAAATATAAGGACTTTAATGCACCATTTACATAAAATCGGACAAAGCTATATATGGGAGCTATATCTAAATCTGAACCGATTTTCACGAAACTTAGCACACATCAGTCTAGGCTGAATTCAGTGCACTGTGCCATATTTGCAAATCGAAAGATATATAGGGCACACATCATTCTGGACCTAATTCAGTAATCTATGCCAAATTTCGCGCAAATCGAAAGATATATAGGGACTTTGGTGCACCATTTACCTTAAATCGGAGGAAAATATATATTAGAGCTATATCTAAATCTGAACCGATTTTCTCGAAACTTGGCACACATTATTCTGGATCTAATTCAGTACTCTATGCCAAATTTCGTGCAAATCGAAAGATATATAGGAACTTTGATGCACCATTTACATAAAATCGGACAAAGCTATATATGGGAGCTATATCAAAATCTGAACCGATTTTCACGAAACTTAGCACACATCAGTCTAGGCTGAATTCAGTGCACTGTGCTAAATTTGCAAATCGAAAGATATATAGGGACTTTGGTGCACCATTTACCTTAAATCGGACGGAAATATATATGGGAGCTATATCTAAATCTGAACCGATTTTCTCGAAACTTGGCACACATCATTCTGGACCTAATTCAGTAATCTATGCCAAATTTCGTACAAATCGAAAGATATGTAGGGACTTTGGTGCACCATTTACCTTAAATCGGACGAAAATATATATGGGAGCTATATCTAAATCTGAACCGATTTTTCGCAATTTCAATAGGTTTCGTCTTTGGACCAAATAAAAGAACTATGCCAAATTTCATCCAAATCGGATGATAAATGCGACCAGCACTTTGTTTACAATTTAACATCAACAGACTGACGGACGGACATGCATAAATCGACTTAGAAAGTGATTCTATACAAAAATGGAAATATATATATATATATATATATATATTATTTAAAAATCCAGGCTTGAAAATTCGTTTTGTAATAATTATTCTTAAAATATCATCTATTTCAGAAGAAATCAGCAAGGAGTAATGCTTTTTGTTTTGTTTAGATTTTTCTCACTACTATTGAGGCCCGTGGCCTCCTAGTCTGGCTAACAGATTAGTTAGCTGGCTGGCTGTCTGACTGACTAAATTTTCCGCAGATGCCAAATAAACCTGTTTCGAGTTTACATTTTATTATTAAATTTATTGTTGTTGTTGTTTGCCATTCAAAATCAACTCTTAACTCCATCTTAAAAAAAAAAACAATTCAACAATATGTTCTTCATCTCCGTTTAACAACAACAACAGCAACAACACTTTTTTGTCTGTTTTTTTATGTTATGTGACCATTTAATGGATTTATGTTGCCTTCAAAACCAAAAAAAATAAAAAAAGTCCACAATGTTTATGTTCGGCCTTTTAGAAGACGAAGCGACACCAGCAGCAACAGCTTGAAAACGTGTTTGTCCATTGTCGTTTCGTTTTATATCTTCTTTTTTTATAGATGTAAATAAAAAAAATCGTAATAAGAATTTAACAACTATTTTCTTGGCGGAAGACTTTTTTTGAACCGAACGCCAATCTCTGAACTAAAGAAAAAATAAAAGTAAATGTGACAGGTGTTAAGGTACCACTGCCTTGTCCCTTCGTGCCACACAAGGTTATCAAGAAAGTTGTTAAGTTTAATGTCTAGGTAGGGTTTGTAGATGAAATAATAATTTAATTTTGTACGAAGTATGTCTAGGTTTTTAGGAGCTAAATTTGACCTTGGAATAGCCTTTCTTGTGTTAATTTATCTTTCGAAAAATTTATCAGAGCTATAGGCGTTGATTTTTAAAGAATATTTTTTCAAGGATAATTCTTAGATGGGGATTTTTAAAGATTATTTTTCGGAGAAGAATTATTAGGTGTGGATTATTCAAATTTTTTTAGAAATAAATAAAATTAGAAATGAAAGAAGTTATTCGCGTTTCAAACTGAAAATCTATGAGACCATGTTTTCTCTACATTTACCGTTATAAAACTAATTTTCGAAGTGACCCAGAAAAACCAAAGGTATTTTCGTGTTCCAGGGATTCCAAATAAACAGAATTGGTGCATTAGAACCCCAGAATAATTTTCGTGTCGCACAGTGTTATTAAAGAATATTTTTAATGAAAAATTATTAGGCGCAGATTATTTTAAGAAAAATTATTAGTCGTGGATATTTCAAAAAAAAATTTTGACGGAAAAATAAGAGGCGTCGATTTTTAAAAATATTTTTGAAAAAGAATTCCAAGACGTGGATCCTTTATTTTGTTCTTGAGAAAGACATATTAGGCGTGGATTTTTAAAACATATTTTTGAAGGATAATTATTAAGCATTGGATTTTAAAGAATAGTTTTTGAAGGATAATTCTTAGGCGTTGATTTGTAAAAACAAATATTTTTTGAAGGATAATTCTTAGGCATGGATTTTTAAAGAATATTTCTTGTTGAGGGAAAATTGTAAAGCGTCGATATTTAAAAAAATATTTTTGAAGGATAATTCTTAGACATGGATTATTAAAGAATATTTTTTGAGGGAGAATTCTGAGGCGTCGATTTTTAAGAATATGTTGGTCACTTTTTTGGATATTTCCCATATAGATAACTTTAACAAATTTTTGTGTAGAAAATCACTTTATCAAAAGTAATGAATATTGGTCCACGCATTTGGTCCAAGTATTTTGGTACTTTGGATTCTCATTGGGTACAAAATGTTCCTACTAAAAATTATCAATATTGTCCCATGTTTCGTGATAGCCACCAATATTCCGTATTGGGTATAACTGATATTTTGGATTCTTATTGGGTGGCAATTTTTCAGAACAAAAATTATCAATATCGGTCAAAGTTCGATATTTTGTCACGTTCGGGTATAGTCCCCTTACATTATTAACCCCAAATTTACATTATTTTGAGGAAATTTTATATTTGTTCAATAATAGTTTTAAGACTTTTATGGAAGATCATTCCTTTTTTTTTTTGTCTGAAATTTTCATGATTGAATTTTGGGAGGAATTATCATTTGCATCATTTTATTATGAATGAAATTGGAAATTGGCTAGATTTTTTTTAAATATTTTTGAAGGGGCATTAAAGCTGAGATTTTTTATGGAGATTTTTGGTGAAATTACATATCCAATATTTTTTTAGGAATATTTTTTTTAAACCTAAAAATCTTTTTAAGTATACCGATCGTCATATCTCGACCAGCTGAGTCGATCTAGACATGTGTGTTCGTCCGTCTGTCCATTATATTTTGTAAACACGATACATGCCACAGTTATGAACCAATCTTCACGAAACTTTGCATTTAGGATGGGTTCTGGCTAATGAAGACCCCTATTGTTTTAAAAAAAATCGGTTAATATTTAGGGGATGAAATGGACCAAATACTAAATTTTTCGGTTTTTCTGGTCGATCCAGAGGCCTCAATTATGACCCAAACACCGCGAACTTTTGCATGGAGAAGGGGATCGGACCAAAGAATAAGCATGCCTATTTTGATGGATCAAGACTTTTGTGTGGAAAATGACAAAATTTGTATTCAATGGCGTATATATTTACTCCTGAAAGTCATAGACTCGAGAAGTTGATAGTATATCCAAGAGGATATATCAATTGCATTGTCGTGTGTACTCGGATGTGGAAGTTTCACTTAAATATTTACAGGTCCCAACGTATTCATATATTATGTTGTCAGGGTATTATAGCTTTGTGCAGCCCCAAGAGTTTGTAACGCAGCGAAATATTGGTCCTAGACCCACCTTTAAGTATACCGATAGTCATATCTCGACTAGCTGAGTCGATCTAGACATGTGTGTCCGTCCGTCCGTCTGTACATTATAATTTGTAAACACGATACAGGCCACAGTTGTGGACCAATCTTCACGAAATTTTGCATGTAGCATGGGTTCTGGCCAATGAGGACCCCTATTGTTTTTGGTAAAGATCGGTTAATATTTAGGGGATGAAATGGACCAAATACTACATTATTTTCCGTTTTTCTGGTCGCTCCATGGCCCGAACATGGCCGCAATTATGGCCCGAACATCGCGAAATTTTACACGGGTTTGGACTAAAGAAAAGCATGACTGTTTTGATAAAGATCGGTCAATTTTTAGCGTGTCAAATGGATCCTGACTTTTGTGTGAAAATTGACAAAATTTGTATTCTTTAAAATATATATTTTTAACCCCTGAAGGACATAGACCTTAGAAGCTGATAGTTTATACCCAAATGAGTGGTTGACTTTAAATTGTACGTATGTACTCGGATGTGGGAGTTACATATAAATATTGACAGGTGCTTACGTATTCAGATATTACTTAGTAACCCATTAACACACTAGAGGCCGGGCATATAGCCCTGATCGATTTGAAAATTTTTATGAGGATCCAGGTATGGTCAAGGACAATGCATATAATTTTCGGTGATGATCAGATAATAATTTTGGGATGAAATGGACCGAAACTTATATTTTTCGAGTCGATCTATAAGTCACAATTGAAAGCCGAACATCACAGCACAACGCGCGGTGAAAGGAAACTGGACAAGGAGGAGGTGCTGTTGGCTTTTAATCGGGCAAGAGGGTGGAACTATCACGAAATATTGCTCAGGCTTGGAATAAATCCGCAGAAAGTTAGAGTTCTGTGGTAGTTGTGTAGGGTATCATATGGTCAGCCCCGTTCAACTATACTGCTCCGCTCACTGTTTTCTTTTTTTTTTTTTTTTTTGAGTGTCCTAAGTCTTTATATTTTTTTAATGTTTTTGGTCGATTATTCTGCCATATTTTTGAAAAATTATCAGTTCTAGTTTTGATTTAGAATATTTTTGTAGAAATTATTAGCTATGACTTATTTGAAGAATGTTTTCGTAGGAATTATCAGGTCTGTCTTATTTTTATTATGAGTAAATTATTAGGTCTGAATCTATTTAATATTGTGTTAGGTGGCATTTTCAGTGCTGTTTTTGCGAATTTTTTTTTAAGCTATTTTCGGTCTTGATTTATCTGGAATTTTAAGATTAGGATATTTTTTGAGACTACTTTTTTTGTATGTAGGATAGGTTCTGGCCAATGATGAACCCTATTGTTTTTGGTAATGATCCGTTAATGTTTAGGGAATGAAATGGACCAAGAACTTTATTTTTGTCATAGAATAAGCATGCCTGTTTTGATAAATATCGGTCAATATATAGCAGGTCAAATAGACCGAGCCTTCTGTGTGAAAAATGACAAAACTTGTATTCTGGGGGTTATATGTTTACTCCTGAAAGACATAGACCCGAGAAGTTGATGGTATATCCTAGAGAAGTCGTTGTCGTTTTGTCAGATTTTCTAGTCGCTCGAGAGGCCGTTATTATATGCAGAACATCACATATTTTACACGGTGAAGGGGATCTGACCAAATACTTAGAACGGGTGTTTAAATGATGATCGGTCAACATTCCGAGGGTCAATTCAACCAAAACCAAAAGTAACCAAATTTTTAGTTTACGGCGTAAATATTCACCACGGAAAAACCAGATTTGGAAAATATGCCAGGGTTAGATGTTGACCTTTAACCGGAGAAAGTTAGATTTTCGTGGTAGTTGTGTAAGGTCGGCCCCGTCCGAATATACGGCTTCGCTCACTGGTTTAAGAATGCCTATGGAGGAATTATCAAGTCTTGGCATAGTTTTTTGAAGGAGATTTTTTACGAAACATTTTTAAGTAATTTTTGGGTCTTGATTTATCCGGAATCAAGGCCAGGATATTGTTGGGACTATTTGTCGACGGCTGAATTTGTATACCCTTCACCACACTGTGGTACAGGGTATTATGTCTTTGTGCATATGTTTGTAACAGGCAAAAGGAATCGAGATAGACCCATGGTTCCTTTTGAGAATATGGATAGAATCACTTTCTGAGTCGATTTATGCATGTCCGTCCGTCCATGTATTTTTGTTAACAAAGTACAGTTCGCATGTATTTGCCACAGTTCACTTATATGGCCCAAGGACGAACCCTATTGAAATTGGAAAAAATCCGTTCAGATTTAGATATAGCTGCCATATATAGTTTCGTCCGATTTTATGTAAATGATGCACCAGACTCCCAATATTTGTCCGATTGGGACAAAATTTTGCACAGCGCACTGAATCAGGTCCATGCTTATGTGTGCGAAGTTTTGTTGGAATCGGTTCAGATTTAGATATAGCTGCCATATATAGTTTCGTCCGATTTAATGTAAATGGTTCACCAAAGCCCCTATATATCTTTCGATTACGGCACAGCGTAATGACTTAGGTCTAGAATGATGTGTGTCAAGTTTTTTGAAAATCGGTTCAGATTTAAATATAGCTGTCTATTAGTATCGGTTGCAGAATGACATGTTTATGGGTCCAATTTCATTTTACTGGTCCTTTAAAAATGCGACGTCTGTTAGGATTCAACTGCTGAATATACCCAAAGTGGTGAAGGGTATCATATAATTGGCCCCGTCCGACTTTACTGCTTTCCTTACTGGTTTTTATTTAGTGGACTTGGAATCATTTTGGGGTGAAATTCTAGTCAATTATTTTTTATTTATTTATTTATTATTATTATTTTTTTTTTTTTTTTTTGAATTTTTAAGATTTTTTTCTTTTTTTGCAAAATATTTAAATTTTGATAATTTATTTTCATTCCACCCCAATATCCCCCCAAAAACCATTTCTCAATGATGGTAATATTGACAAATATTTAATGTTTCCTTTCGTGTTTTGAACTAAACTGTGATTTAATTACATTTGTGGAATTGTTGGCAATCTAATACATATATCGATCATTATCGGTAAACATAGGTTTCGAAAGAAAAAAAAACACAAAAACAACAACGATGACAATACAGCGGTAAATGTGTTGAGCCATTGGCGCTTAATTACCTGTTTGATATTTGAATTTGGTTGTTGTTGTTGTTGTTTTTGGTGGTCAATTAGATAATCCCAAGAAAGCGATAATGCTAAATAGCAATAACAGCAACAACAAACAGGTGCAGCAGCAGCAACAAAATCCAACAACAAACGAGATATTTGAATATTTTAATGATCGATAGCCAAATATTGGTTGGTTGAATTTCTTCTTTGAGTTTTGAATATTTTTTTTAATTTTTCTATTTTGAAATATTTACACACTTTTTTATGTAACACTTTCACGCACATACACACACACTCAGTCACTCACTCACGTGTACAGAGAGAGCTATGCATTAATTTATTTATTTCGTATTTGTTGTTTTTGGTTTTATTTTTCTAGGTGGGTAATAATTTCACTTCACGATGCGTTTTTTGGGCCGCTTTGGTGTTGAATCGTGATCAATCAATTTATACAGAGATTTTTTGTTTTGGAATTTTTCTTTTCAGTTATACGTCTTTTGCTTCTTCTTCTTATTTTCTCTCCTTTGGAACTTTTCACAACAACAAGTGTTAGGAGATGAATTTTTCTTTCGATTACTTCTAGCTGGATTTTTCTTGTGTTTTCTTTTGCAAATCTGGCGCTAAGTTATCACCGCGAAAGAAGCATGCCAACCTCACACACAAACACACACGGACTCATGTAAACATTGAGCGGAGTTTGGAGGGATGTGCGAAATATTTCTTATGGACTTTTCTTATTTTTGTTGGCTTACGAAAGAGGGAGACACGCTAGCTGTCACACTCACGTTGTCGATTAAAACAACAACACCTCGGCAGGAGGTAATGACGATATTTACGATCGGACTTTCGAATGGTCCCCCAACAGGTTGTAAGACACATAAAATTACAATAGAAATATGTGAGCGGATTTTTTTTTTAGAAATTATTTTTCAAAATTGTTTCCGAACACTGTGCCAAAGCGTTGTTACAATTTTTTTCCCGCAGATAATTTTTTTTTTTTTTTTTTGTAATAATTCTGAACAATTGTTATTTTTATTGTTGTTTTTGTTTTTTTTTTTATAATGAAATTTATGCACTTTTTTTATTGGTTCCTACAATAAGGTCGGAATTATTTTTTGTTGTTTTGTAAGGCGAAGAAGGTGCGCGTTTTCAGTTCTCAATTCAGTTCAGTTCAGTATCACGTCGTTAACTGAAACAGCCAACAGTTGTTGTCGGTTTCCAAAAGTTCCGAACGTGCGCTTGAGCCGCGGCAGCAGCAGCAGCAGCTGGCTAAAGCCGAAAAATATTAAAAAACGCGACATAAACGCCACCACCAACAACAACAATCATTTAAAACACACATACCTCATGCAAGTGCCTCTGCCAACGACACATTCATCCGAACAGCAGACACTGGAGGCAAGCGCAGCGAACTTAGCATGGACTCAGCAAAACTTCAGCTCGAGCATACTAAACTCTGCCTTTTGTTAACTGATATTCATTCGGCACTTGGTATGTTGGAGTGTCGGTTTGTTTGTTTGTCTGTATGTCTGCCATTTGGCTTGGCTTGACTGAATTACGGTGATTCAAGCTTTTTAGCACTCCACCACTAAGTACGGAATATAAAGTACAAAAACAACAACAGCAACAGCAGCTCCAAACAGAAATATTCAATGGGTTTTGTAGTAAACGCTCTTGGGCCTTACTTGAATGCCAACAATAACAATAACAACAACAACAAATACCGAAACACACACACATGACTTTACATATGAATGTATGCCATGGACAATTTGTATAGGTACGGCTTAAGAGCTAAAATAGGTGGCTGAGGTGCCTGGAATAGGTGACTGAGGTATATTGAAAAAGATCTCTGAAGTGCCACTGAATGAATGAAGAAGATCTTGGAACGTCTGCTGAATATGTACATCGAGGTGTGTCGAATTTCCAGAAGTGATCTCCCAAGGCTGTTAAATACGTGAAAGATCTCTCAATGATCATATAAAGTGTAGCATACCCCTAGGAATCAAAAAACAATATATCTTTGGGCTGCTGGATAGGTGATTGATATCTTCCAAGGGTGCTGTATAGGCATTGGAGACCTCCAATATGCAAAATGAACCATCCTAGAACTGCTGAATAGGTGCAGCAGTCCCCAAAGTGTTCCGATCGGGTGAAGAATATATTGTGAGGCTGATGATGAAGCAGACCTCTAATGCGTTGCTGAATGAGTGAATTATAGCTGATTATGTATAGGAGACCTGCAATATTAAAAATTACCGTCCCAGAGCTGCAGCACAGATATAGAAGACCCCAGGGTCTGCTGGATGGTTGAAGAATTCCTCCTGTGATTGCTTTATATGTAAAATATCCCTTATGACACTGATGAATATCTGAAAGAAACCTCCAATGTTCTACTGAATGAGTAAATTAAACCTCCATAGACAGCTGAACAGGCATAACAGACCTACAATATTCAACATGAACCCTCCAAGAACTGCCGAATAGGTGTATATAATTCCAAAGTCTGCTGAATGGTTGAAGAATACAATCTGCGATTGCAGAATATGTGAAATAACCTTAATAACACTAATGAGTAAATGAATGGGCGAATTGTACCTGCATATGCGAAAAGACCTCCAATAGAGTTGCTAAATAAGTACATCGGACCCCAAGTGTTGTTGAATGGTTAAAGAATACCTTCTATAATTGCTGAATATCCAAAGAAGAATGAGTAAATTATACTTCCATAGGCAGCTGAATATACGTAGGAGACTTCCAATATTCAAGAACTGCTGAATGGGTATATCAGATTCCAAGGTCTGCTGAATGGTTGAAGAATATCATCTGCGATTGCTGAATATTTAAAATAACCCTTATAACAATGATGCATGAATGAAAGGTTGAATTTACTTGCATAGGTAGCTGAATGGTCAAATATTCAAAATTAATCCTTCTATATCTGCTGAATAGGCGAAGCAGACCCCAACGTCCGCTGAATGGTTGAATAATACCTTAAGTGATTACTGAATCGGTGAAATATTCTCCATAACAATGAGGAATATTTGAAGGAAATCTTCAATGTGCTGCTGAATCATGAACCTCCGTACGTAGCTGAATATGCGAATAAGAACTCCAATATACAAAATGAGCAGTCCTGGAGCTCCTGAATAGATACAGCAGTTCCCAATGGGCAATGAATATATTGTCAGGCTGATGATGGGGGAAAGCTGCAATAGGCAGCTGAATAGGTATAACAGACCTGCAATATTTAAAATGAACCCTCCTATAGCTGCCGAATATTTATAGCAGGTTGCTGAATAGTTGAAATATTTCTCATAACACTGATGAATATCTAAAGGAGACGTTCAAGCGCTGCTAAATCATGAATTCTACCATCTTTAAGCTGCTGAATAGTCATGGATGTCCCCAAATGCTGTTGAACATCTGAAGCAAACCTCTAATGTGCTGTTGAATGAGTAAATTATATCTCCATAGGTAGCTTAATACGCAAAGGAGACATCTAATGTACAAAATATAGGAGACCCTCCAAAGGCTGCTGAATCACTAAACGATAACTTCTAAGCTGCTGAATGGACAAAAGAAGATGTCCTAGAGTTGCTGGATAGGCGCAGGAGTACACCAGGGCTGATGAATGAATACGTCATGCAGTTGTTGAATATGTGAACTATACCTCATAAGGCTGATGGAGATTTGAAGGGCTGCTGAATAGCTAAATGATGATCCTAGAACTGCAGAATAAGCGAATGAAATCTCCAATGGGGGCCTGTTGAATAGGCGCAGGATTGCAAGAGCACTGTTGAATGTGCAAAATAAGCTATACAGCAGACCCCAAGGGCTGTTGAATGGGTCATGCATAAATCCGGGGGCTTGCTAAATAGATTATATATATTCTTTAATGTTGATGGTGATTTGAAGGTGACCTCTAAAGGCAGACTAATCGCTAGACTATGACTTCTTAGCTGCTGAATGGATAAAAGGAGATGTCCTAGAGCTGCATACTGTAGTTGCTGAATATGTTAAGTACACCTCTCAAGACTGATGGAGATTTGAAGGTGACTTTTAAAGGCTGATGAATCACTTAATGATGATATCTATGAGGCTGAATGGGCAAAATGAGGAGAAGGATTCCTCAAAAGACCACTGAATAGGAGACAACGATGAATGAAATAGGTGAAGCTGAATTAAAAATGTGCGTAATAGCTTGTGGAAACATTCTAGACCTCCTAAAGCTGTGGAATGGATGAAGGAAGCTTCTCAGGACTGCTGAGTAGGCGAAAGAGACATCCCAGGTCTACTGAATGGACGAAATAAACTTCCAAGTGGTGACGAAGTGTTTATGAATGGACGAATAAAACTCTAATGACTGCTGAATATGATAAAGTGTGAAGGCTGAGCACAGGCGACGAAGGTGACAACGACGAATGAGAACATCGAAGCAGGTGAAGGATAAATAGGCGAAGAAGACCTTATAGGGCTGTTGAAACGGTTCCGGACAATTTTAAGACTTCCTAAAGCTGCGGAATAGTTGAAGGATACTTCCAAGGTGACAACGACGAATGATAACTTCGAAACAGGTGAAGGAGACTTCCTAATGTAAGGAGAAGGTTGAAGAAACTTTCTAGACCAACGAAGGAAGCTTCTTAGGACTGCTGAAAAGGTAAAATAGATGCTTATGAATGTGTGAAGTACTCCTCCGAAAGCTGCTGAATGGGTAGAACATCCTTAATAGGTGAACGGAGCCTTCATAGGTGAACATTGCCCTCTGTTTTCTGTAGAAGAAAATCTTATCTGAATAGAAGACCATCTCTTGTTGTTGGGTAAGCTTTGATTATTGATGAGAACTGGAAAAATTCGGCCAAACTTAGGTGAAAGAAAGAATGCCTATTAGTTCAAAACTTCTGCATCTATTAATGGAAGTCCTCGGAGATGTCACAGAGAATAGAGCGTTCTGTTGGTTACTGAGATATTTGAAAAATGTTATCAAAAGTAAGTCGAGAACCTTTGAGGAGAAAAGTTATATTCGTTCAAAGAGACTCCCTTTAGTTCGTCCATAGATACACCTTTCAGCTCTCCCGTAATAACAGTCATTATCCCGTCTGTGGAGACTGTCTGTCTTCAGCTCATCTATAGAGGTTCCCTTAGCTCTGCCTATAGAGACTCGAATATAAAGGCTTCCTTTAGCTCGTCACAAAGCCTCCCATATAGAACCGAACTTTCTATATCCTCCACCCTAATGTGGACCTTCAAAATTGTTTCAACATCGATATCAAATCTAAACAAAAAAATATCCACAAACTCCCAGAAAATATCGCATTTTGGGAGTTATGGAATGAACTGAGGGGCGGTTTTTATAGCCGATCCAAGGGAGTGTTCATAGACTAAGTTATCGAAGTTTTCAACCAACATGGTTTTGATTTGATATTTCGCCTTCAGCTTATGTTATTCTTGTATTCAATCCATTCTTTATTCTTGTGTTCAATCCATTAATAATTCTTCTTTATTCTAATACCCCAGAGTGTGCAGATTTTTGTTTTCGTTCATAACTTCGTAAAACACTCACGCTGCCACACATATATAAAATAAAAAGATACCAATAGCAATAACAACTCGTAAAGAAATTCATACAAATTATATTGTATGGATGTGGCTGGTGTATGTCAGTTGTTGGTGTTGTTTCTTTTCATTTTCGTTTCGTATCTTTTTCACGATCCAATATTAATTTTTTTCTGAAAATAAAAATATTCAAACAATCCTCCCTCCGAGCAAGAAAATATGTAGCTGTGTTGATGCAGCTTGAAAATAAACAACAGCAACATTACAGAGAATTTCTTTAAACAAAAACTCAAAACTAAAACAAAAAAATTAACATTATGATGTGAAGTTAACGCAGGCGTCGCTGTCTCTGTCTCTGTTAACGTAGCTGCCATTAAAGGTAGACAAGTTGCTGCCTTTAAGGTAGTCTGGTTATTATTGTTGTGTTTTTTTTTTTTCAATTTATTGTGGGCCCGGGAGTAGTGTTGCTTTTGCACTTCTTGTGTTTAGGTTTTGCGTTTTTTATTCAGTGGTATTTGTGGGGAGGTACGTTCAATCCACACACATATGCAGACAATTATGTTTTTTTTTTTGAAAATACATTCAACAAAAATATGTCTGCAAGTCATATTTTTGGAATTGTTTTTTACTTTTTTCTCCTTCAGCATCCCGTTGTTATTAAAAAAATGTGCAAATTGACCCCCATTCCATTACCATTGATTGGTGGTGAGATAGCCATTTCATTGACTAGCTGGCTGCTGCTTGACTGGTCAAATGAATTTTTGTTAGTAAGGTGAGGTAATGTGAGTTAAGTTTTTATTGGGAGGCTATAATTGTCACTAATCGGATCTGAATGGACACATAATTTTTTTTTAAATTGCTCACCTATAGAGGCTCCCTTTAGATCGCCTATAAAGACTCAAATTAGCTCAAGACCCTTTCTTGATGCTCGTCTACAGAAGCTGCCTTTAACAGGCAGCTACAGAAACTGTCTTCAGGTCCTCCATTCCATTCAGCTTGTCTATAAATATACCCCTCAGCTCACTCTCAACAACAAAAAAACTGTCTTCAAGGACGAACCGTATTGAAATTGGGAAAAATCGGTTAAGATTTAGATATAGCTCCCATATATATTTTCGTCCGCTTTAATGTAAACGGTGAACCAAAGTCCCTATATATCTTTCGATTTGCACGAAATTTGGCATAGCGTACTAAATTGAGTCTATAATGACGCACGTGAAGTTTTGTGAAAATCGGTTCAGATTTAGATATAGCTCACATATATATTTTCGTCCGATTGAAGATAAATGGTGCACCAATGTCCCTATATATCTTTCGATATGCACGAAATTTGGCATAGCGTACTAAATTAGGCCTAGAATGACACACGTGAAGTTTCGTGGAAATCGGTTCCGATTTACATATAGCTCCCATATATATTTTGGTCCGATTTAAGGTAAATAGTACACCAAAGTCCTTAAATATCCTTCGATTTGCACGAAATTTGGCATAGCGTACTAAATTGAGTCTATAATGACGCACGTGAAGTTTCGTGAAAATCGGTTCAGATTTAGATATAGCTTCCATATATATTTTCTTCCGATTTAAGGTAAATGGTGTGCCAAAGTCCCAAAATATCTCTCGATATGCACAAAATTTGACATAGCATACTAAATTGAGTCTATAATGAGGCACGTAAAGTTTCGTGAAAATCGGTTCAGATTTAGATATAGCTTCCATATATATTTTTTGGTCCGATTTAAGGGTGCGCCAAAGAAATTTAATGTAAATTGGTGCTGGCGCCAAAAGTCCCTAAATATCTTCCGATATGCACGAAATTTGGCATAGCATACTAAAGTCCATATATATTTTTTGGTCCGATTTAATATAAATGGTCCTCCAAAGTCCATAAATTCGTTCAATTTCATGTCAATCGAAAGGCGACGATTGTTAGGAAACTATGTAGAATATACCAAAAGTGGAGAAGGGTATTATATAGTCGACCCTGTCCGACTTTACAACTTTACTTACTGGTTTAGAGGCTCCCGTTTACTCGACCGTAAATACAGCGTTCAGGTTGTCTATAGAATTTCCCTTAGGAGCCCTCTATATACTCATCTCAGCCCGACTACAGAAACTGCCTTTGTTCACCAATAGAAAGTTCGGGCCCGACGAATGTAATAACAGATTTACATGATTCGAATGATAGCAGTAGTTATTCTCATAGAAGACCTGAAGGCCTTCTTCGCCATAAACGTACTGGAGGTCTCCTTCGCCATAGACGAACTGGAGATCTTCTTCGTCTCAGAGTAGCTAAAGGTCTCCTTCTTTTTTATAGGAGAACTGAAGGACTTCTTCTTTTTCATAGAAGAGCTGCTTCCTTATAGAAAAGGTGAAGATCTTCTGCTTCTTCATAGAAGAATATAAGGACTTCTGGTTCTGCCTAGAAGAGTTGAAGTTTTTCGAATTCGTACTGAAGGTCATCAACTTCTCCGTGCAAGAACAGAAGGTCTTCTGCTTATTCATTGAAGAGCTGAAGGTCTTCTTCTGCATAAAAGAGCTGAAGGTCTGCTTTTTCATAGATAAGCTGAGGGTCTGCTTCTGAATAGAAGATCTTAAGAACTACTTCCTCATAGAAGATCTGAAGGTCTACTTCTTCATAGAAGATCTGAAGGTCTACTTCTTCATAGAAGAGCATAAGGTCTACTTCTTCATAGAAGAGCTGAAGGCCTTTTTCGTCATAGACGAACTGAAGGTCTTCTTCGTCACAGAATAGCTGAAGGACTTCTTCACTCTCATAGGCGAGCTAAAGGTCTCCTTCTTCTTTTTCATAGGAGAACTAAAGTTCTCCTTCTTCTTTTTCGTAGGAGAACTGAAGTTCTCCTTCTTCTTTTTCATAGGAGAACTGAAGTTCTCCTTCTTCTGTTTCATAGAAGAGCTGTAGGGCTGCCTCCTCATAGAAAAGGTGAAGATCTTCTACTTCTTCAAGAAGAGCTGTAAGCCTTCATCATAGAACATATGAAAGACTCCTGCTTCTTCCTAGTGTGCTGAAGGTTTTCGTTTTCGTCTTAGAAATGCTGAAGGTCTTCATCTTCTCCAAAGAAGAACTGAAGGTCTGCTTTTTCATAGAAGACCTGAAAATCTTCTATTTTTTAATAAAATAGCTTAAGATCTCCGGTTTTCATAAAATAGTTGGACGTGTTCTTCTTCATAGAAGAGCTGAAGATCTTCTTCTTTATAGAAGAGCTGGAGATCTTCTTCTCCATAGAAGATGGGAAGGTTTACTACTTCATACAAGACCTGAAGGTTTTCTGCTTCTGAATAGAAGAGTTAAAGGTCTTCTGCTTCTTCATAAAAAACTTAAGGCGTTTTTCTTCATAGAAAAGTCTCTTCTTTCTCATAGAATGGCTGAAGGTGTTCTTCTTCATAGAAGAGCTGAAGATATTTTTCTTCATAGAAAAGCAGAAAGTATCCTACTTCATACGAGACCTGAAGGTCTACTTCCACATAGAAGATCTGAAGGTATGCTTCTTCATAAAAGAACTGAAGGGCTGTTTCTTAATAGAAGAACTGAAGATTTTCTTCATAGAGAATCAGGAGGTCTACTTCTTCATAGGAGACCTAAAGTTCTTCTGCTTCTTTATAGAAGAGCCTAAGGTCTTCTGTTTCTTCGTAGGAGAACTGAAGGCCTTCTTCTTCATAGGAGATCAAAAGGTCTTCTTCTTCATTGAAGACTTAAAGGTTTGCTGCTTCTTCATAGAAGAGCTAAAGGTCTTCTTCCTCATTGAAATATTTTATATGATAGGAAGATTGCCATACCCGAAGGACAAACCTATGACGATACATCTTAAAAGTTTTTTGCTCATTTCTAGTTTCGATCTTAACATTATTTCAAACTTTTCGAATATATATTTTTTTCTCTTCAAAGTTATTGCTAATGTTTGTTATTGTTCTCCCGTTGTTGTTTTCTTTTCTAGTATTTCATTTATCTTAATGTTGCAATATTGCATGTTCAGAGCATTCGAACATGCATGTAGCTAGGTGTCTGTCTGTCAGTCTGCCTGACTATAGTTGGCTAGTAGGCCGGTGATATGTAGCAGCATTTTTTTTTTGTTGGTGTTCATTCATTCGTGTTTCGTCTTTAGCTAATCTTGGAATCCGAACAACAACAGCAAAGGTATGGCGAACAGCAATATCAACAACATCAGATACAGACTTAGTATCGGCAGTGGAACCACACACAGCATCAAACACACGCGTTCGTAATGACTTGTGAATTCAGTGAATCATTCGTCTGGGAATTAAAGGTGTTGTGACTTTTAATTGCGAGGGACCAATAACCATCATTCGAGTGTTGGAGGCCTAATTGTCTGATACGCCAGAAGAAGTGTGACATTTTTAATGTTTTGTCTAACAGCTGCCAAAATACTTGCCGGAATAAATTCTTCTCAATAGAAAGAATAACAAATAAAGATCTCTCATTAAATTATTTTCAAAAACTCTGTTACGGATTTCTTATGAAAAAACGCAATTTCGAATTTATGTCATTGAACGTTCGGTAAATGCCTCGAAACTAGTTTTTCATTTTTCTTCCAAAGAAAAAATTGCTAACATATTTTGAGTTTTACAAAACAGCAACCGCAAACCGCTAAATTGGGGGTCACAGCGGAAAAGAGCCAAGTGGTTGCAGTTCTTTACTTGGTTTTTCTTTTTCTATTTTGGCAATCATCCAATTTTTCCTATCGTCATAAAACCAACAACAAGATAAAACACAGTTACACACACACATGCATGACTATTTATCTGCACCCGAACGCAGTTAAATTGTAATGGTCAGAAGTTGTAGCATATGAGCGGTAGCTTTTATTTGGAATTATGTATGTTTGGACCGATAACTTCAATTGCAGCCGAACTGGGAAATTATGAAATTCCGACAAACTATTGGAGATCTTGTTCGTATATTCAGAAGCTGAAATTATCATCTGAACAATTTTGGCTGAGAGAAGAATTCTTCTTCATATAAGAGCTGAAGGCATTCTTTTACACACTGATCAGAAGGTCTTTTTTTTCATAGAAAAAATTAAGGTTTTCTTCGAAGAATAACTGATGGTCTTCTTTATAGAGAAGCTGATGGTCATAATCTTCACAAAGGAGTTGAAGGTATTCTTTTTCATAAAAGAGCTGAAGTCCTCATAGAAGAGCTTAAGATCTTCTTCTTCCTCATAGAAAAGCTGAAGGTTATATTCTTCCGTATGAAAGTGCTAAAGGTTTTCTTCTTCCTCATAAAAGTGCTGAAGATCTTCTTCTTCCTCATAGGAAATCTAAAGGTTATATTCTTCCGTATAAAAGTGCGGAAGGTCTTCTTCTTCCTCATAGAAGAGCTGAAGGGCTTATTCTTCCTCATAGAAGAGCTGAAGGTCTTCTTCTTCCTCATAGAAGAGCTTAAGGTCTTCTTCTTCATAGAAGAGCCGAGAGTCTTCTTCTTTCCCATAAAAGAGCTGAAGGCTGTTTTCTTCATAGAAGAGCTGAAGGTCTTCTTCTTCCTCATAGAAGAGCTGAAGGTCTTCTTCTTCCTCATAGAAAAGCTGAAGGCCTTTTTCTTCCTCATAGAAGAGCTGAAGGTCTTCTTCTTGCTCATAGAAGAGCTGAAGGTCTTCTTCTTCCTCATAGAAGAGCTGAAGGTCTTCTTCTTCCTCATAGAAGAGCTGAAGGTCTTCTTCTTCCTCATAGATGAGCTCAAGGTCTTCTTCTTCCTCATAGAAGAGCTGAAGGTCTTCTTCTTCATAGAAGAGCTGAAGGTCTTCTTCTTCTTCCTCATAGAAGAGCTGAAGATCTTCTTCTTCTTCATAGAAGAAATGAAGATCTTCTTCTTCCTCATAGAAGAGCTGAAGATCTTCTTCTTCCTCATAGAAGAGCTGGAGGTCTTCTTCTTCCTCATAGAAGAGCTGAAGGTCTTCTTCTTCATAGAAGAGCTGAAGGTCTTCTTCATAGAAGAGCTGAAGGTGTGATGTTTGTTTCTTAAGTTTTTCGTTTGTGAGCCGGTCTAACTCAATTTGTGTGCATGATTAGTAGACCTCGGATTTTTGCATATTTTTTATGTTTTATCCGATTGGACTCAAATTTTGTATTTAGGCGTTTCATGCTTTAAATGATCGATATTTGGGGTCATGTCAAAAATATGCAAAAAATATGCAAAAAATATGCAAAATATATGCAAAAAATATGCAAAATATATGCAAAAAATATGCAAAATATGCAAAAAATATGCAAAATATGCAAAAAATATGCAAAATATGCAAAAAATATGCAAAATATGCAAAAAATATGCACGGTATGCTAGGTCGATATGCGATAAATATATGCAAAAAATATACAAAATATGCATTGTCGATATGCAAAATATGCAAAAATATGCAAAATATGCAAAAATATGCAAAATATGCAAAATATGCAAACATATGCAAAATATATGCAAAATATATGCAAAATATGCAAAAATATGCAAAATATGCAAAATATGCAAAAATATGCAAAATATGCAAACATATGCAAAATATGCAAAATATGCAAAATATATGCAAAATATGCAAAAATATGCAAAATATGCAAAATATGCAAACATATGCAAAATATATGCAAAATATATGCAAAATATGCAAAAATATGCAAAAATATGCAAAATATGCAAAAATATGCAAAATATGCAAACATATGCAAAATATTCAAAATATATGCAAACATATGCAAAATATGCAAAAATATGCAAAATATGCAAAATATATGCACGGTATGCTAGGTCGCAATATTAAAGATAGAACTTTGAAATTTTGCACATATATTATTATTACTCCTAGGATGTTTGGTATTGGAAATGGGATATATCGGTCCACGTTTTAGTATATCGCCATATAACGGTTATATATGTTTGCA
Organism: Musca vetustissima; assembly: GCF_032173495.1. Taxonomy (NCBI): domain Eukaryota; kingdom Metazoa; phylum Arthropoda; class Insecta; order Diptera; family Muscidae; genus Musca; species Musca vetustissima. Next base: position 43,691 of record NW_026886176.1, read on the forward strand.
TGTTTTATACATATATTTAGCAAATTTTTCATAATGCCCCAAAAATCTAACAGTTGAACCATGAAACGCATACATACACAATTAGATTTCTATAGGTTAAAAATAAAGAAAGCACACAAATTCGAAAACTACCCTGAATTTTTTTTTTTTTTTTTGATTAAAATGATTGCATATGTGAAATATGTTGCTCATATTTGCACATATTTTGCATATTTTTGCCTATATTTTTCATATTTTTTGCATATTTCTCGCATATCGACCTAGCATACCGTGCATATTTTTTTGTATATTTTGCATATGTTTGCATATGTTTGCATATATTTTGCATATTTTTGCATATTTTGCATATATTGCATATATTTGCATATTTTGCATATATTTTGCATATTTTTGCATATTTTGCATATGTTTGCATATATTTTGCATATTTTTGCATATTTTGCATATGTTTGCATATATTTTGCATATTTTTGCATATTTTGCATATGTTTGCATATTTTGCATATATTTTGCATATTTTTGCATATGTTTGCATATTTTGCATATGTTTGCATATTTTGCATATATTTTGCATATTTTTGCATATTTTGCATATGTTTGCATATGTTTGCATATGTTTGCATATGTTTGCATATATTTTGCATATTTTTGCATATTTTGCATATGTTTGCATATATTTTGCATATTTTGCATATGTTTGCATATTTTGCATATGTTTGCTTATGTTTGCATATTTTGCATATATTTTGCATATTTTTGCATATTTTGCATATATTTTGCATATTTTTGCATATTTTGCATATGTTTGCATATTTTGCATATATTTTGCATATTTTTGCATATTTTGCATATATTTTGCATATTTTGCATATTTTTGCATATTTTTGCATATGTTTATTTTTGCATATATTTTTGCATATATTTTGCATATGTTTGCATATTTTGCATATGCATATTTTGCATATTTTGCATATATTTTGCATATTTTTGCATATTTTGCATATTTTTTGCATATTTTGCATTGTTTGCATATATTTTTGCATATTTTGCATATTTTTCCATATTTTGCATATTTTGCATATATTTGCATATTTTTCCATATTTTGCATAGTTTTGCATAGTTTTGCATATTCTGCATATTTTTGCATATTTTTGCATATTTATAGCATATCGACCTAGCATACCGTGCATATTTTTTGCATATATTTTGCATATTTATCGCATATCGACCTAGCATACCGTGCATATTTTTTGCATATTTTGCATATTTTTGCATATTTTAGCATATATTTTGCATATTTTATGCATATATTTTGCATATTTATTGCATATCGACCTAGCATATTTTGCATATTTTTTGCATATTTTGCATATTTTTTGCATATCTCGTGCATATGCAAAATATGCAAAAATGCAAAAAATTAAAAAATATGAACCCTTCAAATAATTCTAAATCCTTTGAAACGAATTTGTGTCCAATCAGAATTTCGATATCTTCATTATTAAAAAATATGCAAATATGCAAAATCCGAGGTCTAATGATTAGTTAATATGTTCGCTTCGCATATCATATCACAACAAAATAAACAATACAGTTTTTTAGAAACACAACATTCATTCATCCGAAACCTAACCTGGTCACAATAAAAAAATCTTCTTCAAAGATCAGTTTCGAACAAGAAATTTAACATGTTCTTTCCCTCTTTTTTGTTGTTTCTAAAATTCAGCAACAACAAAAATTGTTGGTTAAGAAGTTAAAGATACCGACTATAAAATAATAGAGGGGACCATAAACCTTTAATAGGCTTTCTATTCATGGACTATCTTCCATCAGTTGACGATCTTCCATCATAAAACTCCTGAAGATCTGCCTGAAGGATGTATTCTTCTCATATAAACGATATTGTTTTTATAAAAAAAGACTTATGTGTGTATTATGTCCTGTGCGAACTATTTGTTTAGTCCTTTTATTTAATATTTAATACATTTACGCGACCCACTCTATTATATATCATCCATGTGCTAATTATGTTTAACCACTTTAAATTGATGCCTGTTGTTTTATTGTAATTTTATTGTTTACTCAAATCTTGTTGTTGTTGTCTTTTTTAACTTGAAAATTACAATGAACTCTAAACGGGGTAGAACCGACCAACCCAACAACAGCCTCATCAAACCAGTCCGACCACAAATACCCAAAGAACATCTTCAGCAACAACAGCAAAAAGCCAAAACAAATCAGCCACTAATAAATCTTCAAATCAAAGCAAGCATAAACATGACATTTAACATAATTTTTTTATTACTGGCAAACATATTTTTTCTTCTTCTTTAAAAGTCTGCATAAATTTCACTTTTTCTTCGAAGAAACCTTAAACCTCCGGTATTGCTAAAATCTAAGCAATATTTATGTTATCTGCAAATGTTAATGACAAAACTGCGCTTTAAAAAAATATTATATTTATATATATATATTATATATAAATTATTATAAATTATATTATATATAAATTTTGTATAAGAAAAATAATAATGTAGGAAATAAATGTTTCGGAAGCGGGAGGTCTTTAAGCCTGGTTTAATAGTTACTAAGTTATCTAAGCTTTATCTGACTGCGTTAACTTCATAAAAAAGAAGGTAATTAGAGGAAGCAGGTTGTCGGAAGTACATTTAAATATTATAAGTATACTTTTTCCGTAATTCGTATTTAATAAAAGTGTTTATTTTGCATATTCAATAAAATGGCGCCCAATAGAATTGGTTCGTTCCGGAAAGGACTAGTTCATTGAAGTTATTCCGAGGAAGGAACTATCGGAACTAAGACCATATAATTCCTTTTGATTCCATCACTTTTTCCGACATTGTTCTTTTATTCCCATATTCTTCAAAAAATATCGATTCGCTCCTTGAATTAAATGCCCCAACTCTAGTTTGTTCCGGAAATAACTCGTTCATTGAAGTTATTCCGAGGAATGGACTATCGGAACTAGGTTCAGCCTTTTAGTTCATATAGTTCCTTTTGATATGGTCACTTTTTTCGACATTGTTCTTTTATTCCCATATTTTCATTCTTCCGCCGATAATTTTTCAGGTGCTGCCATATTCAGGTATTTCAGGTATTGCCACATATATTCAAATGAACTATCGTGCAGTCGGAACTATATGGAAGGAAGGAACTACTTCCTTTCTCAAAAAAAAAAAAGCAGATCGATTCGCTCCTTGAACTAAATGCCCCAAACTCTGGTGTCCAATTGCTTGGAGTATATCAATACAATTGGCTCGTTCCAAAAATAACTAGTACATTAAAGTTATTCCGAGGAAGGAACTGTCGGAACTAACTCAAGGCCTTTAGTTTCTTTTGATTTCGTCACTTTTTTCCGACATTATTCTTTAATTCCCATATTATTTTCTTCATTCTTCCTCGATCATATTTCAGGTACTGCCATATTGTCAAATAATTTTATCCAAAAATGAATCAATGCGGAGCAATTGGTTCTATATAAACGATATATTCAAATGAACAGTACTACAATCGTTCTCAAATAAAATAACAAAGCAAAGATCGATTTGTTTCGTGAACTAAATGGCCCAAGTCTAGCGTCCAATTGCTTGAAATGTATCAAGCGATAAAGAAATACAACTATGATTATAAATTGTTACGATGTTTGATTTTAATAGATATGTTTAATATTCATTAAAATGGCGCCCAATAGAGTTTGTTCGTTTCGGAGCAAACATGTTTATTGGAATTATTCCGAGAAAGGAACGATTGGAACTACTTCCAATACTTCTAGGTCCACTTTCAGATCTTGTTTCTTTTTCTAATAAAGTTGGATAGTTCCGAAGCAAACTCATTCATTGTAATTATTCCGAGAAAGGAACGATTGGAACTAGCTCCAGATCTTTATTTCATATCGTTACATCTAGGTCCTCTTTCAGATCTTTTTTTTTATTTTTTGATATCCTCCCTTTATTCTCATAATCATAATTATCCTCCCAACAACGAACTAGCACGGAGCTATTGGATCTATGTGAAAAAATCTAAAAGCTGTCCGACCTATATGAAACTATTATAGTTCCATCCCATAAAAGAAACAAAAAACAATCCTACCCCTCTGTGAAGTAGATTGTCTAGCGCCCAATTGCTTAGAATAGTTCGAATTTTTATAGAAATGTTTTTTTCATATTCTATAAAATGGCGCCCAATAGAGTTTGATCGTTTTGGAATGAACTTTATATCCATATTCATCGTTTTTATACCCTTCATCACACTGTGATACAGGGTATTACGTCTTTGTGCATGTGTTTGTAACAGGCAAAAGGAAACGAGATAGACGCATAGTTCTTTTTGAGAATATGCATAGAATCACTTTCTGAGTGAACAATGTACAGGTCGCATTTATGATCTGATTTGGATGAAATGTGGCATAGGTCACTTATTTGGCCCAAGGATGAAATTAGGAAAAATCGGTTCATATTTAGATATAGCCCCCATATATATTTTCGTCCGATTTAATGTAAATGGTGCACCAAAGTCTATATATCTCTTGATTTGAACGAAATTTGGCACAGCGTAATGAGTTAGGTCTAGAATGATGTGTGTTAAGTTTCGTGAAAATCGGTTCAGATGGGAGTCATATCTAACTCCCATATATATTTTCGTCCGATTTAAGGTAAATGTTATACCAAAGTCCCTTAATATCTTTCGGGACTTTGGTATCTTTGGTATTTAATATCTTTCGAAATTTGGCACAGCGTAATGAATTGCAGAATGACATGTTTATGGATCCAATTACATTTTACTGATCCTTTAAAAATGCGACGTCTGCTAGGAATCATCTGTTGAATATACCCAAAGTGGTGAAGGGTATCATATAGTCGGCTCTGTCCGACTTTACTACTTTCCTTACTGGTTTCGTTTGTTTTTTAGATGCTGCCACATTGTTAGAAAATGTCATCCACTATTTGAGCTAAAGAACTTTCTAAAAAATGAACAAAAAGATTAATCCTCTCCGTGAATTAGATTGTCCAACTCTACCGCCTAAGTGCTCTAAAGATACCATGCGACAGAGAAAGACTACGTACATGCTGGAAATATAATGTGGCGCCCAATGTTTATAGTAGCAACTTAAAATTAATTTTTGGAAGAAAAAAAAACAAATTCTCTCGCCTAAAAACTTCAGAATTGAGACAATTAAAATTGTCCAATGTAAATCAGATCTATATGACCGTGAGTTAGTTAGGTTAGGTTGTACGATGATCAGCCACCACTCATTTAACCACTGTTTTTTCACTCGGAGATCCTTGGTTCATTCTGTTCATCCAGAGTACTTTAAAAGGAGAAAATAGATCAGAATGGACAGGATTATAAGAAGAACTTATTTGTTATATTATTACCCATGGCAAATTTTTTTGCAAAACTATGCAGTTTAATGGGATATACTCCGAAGGAGAGTTCTAGAGTATCAATTTCATATCTACCAAACAGTCGATGTATTTTGCTACCTAGCGAGATACTAGGAAGTTCAAAGGGCGATTTTTGCCATGTTCCTACAACTTAACAAAAAGAACCAGGCTGGAGATTTAGGTTACATTCGAAGCAGCTTCAGGTGTACTTCTGAGGGCCCAAGTTATAAGGAACAATCCCGATCTTTGCACATTGTTTAGTTTGGTTAAGAGTTTTCGCCATCAAACAAGACATAGGAAAAACCGAACCGTAACATACAGCCAGTATATTATTTTCGTTTTTAATTCCCAACTCTTCTCTATGGAGTTTTTGCATATTGTAAAGAGCTATTAGATCCCTCTCAGTGCTCTCTTCAACATTCCTTTTATCTAAGGATAGATGACTTTACAGGGAGTCATATCAGCTTAGAAAAGTTTCCGTTACTTCGCGCACTACCTTCTCAACACCATCGACCGTTTAAGGTAATTTTGACCGATGGATGAACCCTCTTTTTTTGGATTGAATCTATCCAAATTCGTCTTCTATGGAAGAATATTTCCCCCTAATTCGAGAAGGAATACTTTTCTGATACCTTTCAGTTTCTGACCACAAGGTAGTCTATATTCATGAGAGTGATGTCAATGAATTCACATCTCAATAAGTTCATCAACGTCGTTCACTTTCTGTGTCGTTTTATGTATGTCCATTCGTCCGTCTGTCCATGTATTAATGTAAGCAAAATAAAGATCTCATTTATTATTCGAATGAGATTAAATTTTCCATTGCACATTTATGATCCAAGGATTAACTCCTTTGAAATTGATCCAGATTTAAATATAATTTATATATACAGTAGTCCGATTTCATGTAAATGATACTCCTAAGGCCGAAAGTTTGTCTGAAAGTTTAAACAGAAAGATCAATCCACATTGACCAAGATTTCATAACGCCTGCGCCCATTTGCCTTGAAAATATCCTGCGTCACAAAAACGCAAAGTTCATGCTACCAATTAAACATAATGTGGCGCCCAATTATTACTTTTATATTCAAATTTAATCGAAATCAAAAAAAAACCTTTTACAGTGTTCGTCTCGAACTATTTACTTACTCGATTTTGGGACGAAATCATTACCTTCCATTCATTGATCGCGTGTAAAATAAACAAAACAACCTCTGGCGAATATTTATTTTACATTTGACGTTAGAAGCCACTACCTACAGGGTTGCATTTTCAACACAAGTTATCCTGCCTTGTGTTGTTGTACCATATATGTGAGTTATTGTTTTGAATATCATGTCAAATAAATTAAATTAAAATATATTCACATTGGGTGGCGTAGGGGGCCATAGATACCAAGCAACGGCTCTTATAGGCTTTAACATGGCGAAGTCCAGTCTTATCTTGGTCCCTCTTTCATCTCAATTGTGGACACTGACCTCTACCTGGGGTAGCTACTTTCATCACCCGTTGAAATAGTGAGCTAATATGTGCCTCGAGTTCATCCATAAGAACTATAAAAAATGGGTTGAGGCGTCGGGTTAGTTGTCCACTCTCGGAAAACCCAACCTACTATGAAAAAGCAAAGAAAAACAAAGAATCACGATCTGCGAATCTGCACTTGGAGTGTGCGCACGTTGTACAGAACAGGCGCAGTTTTCGTTTAGGCGGGTGTACTCAAAAAGTACATAGCCGATATTATTTCCTTACAGGAAATGCGATGGAAAGGGACTACATCAGTCTACATCAGTCGCATTTACGCCCATGCTCCGACCGAAGATAAAGATGAACAGATAAAGATGGCCGTTGCCCTGGCCATGACATTAAAATAAATATCTTTGGCCCCACCGTCGGAAAATTCAGCCTCCTTAAGAAACATCAGACCACGGCATGAGATTGATAATGGTTCGAACACTTAGAGCGGTAAGAGCCACCTTTGAACAAATCGAAAAGGAGTTTGATAAAGAGGGTCTGGCAGTAAACGGCGAGAAGACCAAGCTGATGGTATCAACGCGCAAGACGTCCAGTAGACTCGGAACAACTGTGGAAATTGAGAACTACAGCTTCGAGGTATTCAAAGATTTTATATACCTTGGTACCGCCATAAACAAAACAAATGACATCAGTTTTGAAATTCGAAGAAGGATATTGATGGCCAACAGATGGTACTATGGTCTGAGTAAAAAAACTCAACCCCCCATTCTCGGGGTATTTAATTCGAATCTACAATAATTCAAAAATGTCTCTACAAAATTTCAAGTGAAAATCTCAAGAACTCTTGAAGATATAGCCGATTTATTGTGTCATCATCAAGTGACGGCTGGAGGGCTTATCAAACTTTAAATGCGTTTTTCTCTTTTGAGAATGGCGGGCACGACAACTCAAAAACTAATAATGGATTTCAAATTTTTACACCTTTCTCTGTGAGTGTACAGCTATCGTATGAACTAGGATAAAGCCAATCGGTGAAGATCTTCCTTATTTTTTAACTTGGTTTTTGGTCAAAAATCGGCGATTTTTCAAAAAATATTTTTTCAAAGGTCCGCCATTTTGTTAATTTCAGAGCGAAGTCATTAATCCTAGTTCATACGAGAGCTAGACATGTACTCTTTCTAACACCGTTGGAATTTTCGGATTCCGATGTTCCAGTGAGGAGTTATCATGCCCGCCATCAAAAATAAGGACTTTTCTTTAATTACAAAAAACAACAACAAAACAATAACAAAAATTTTTTATAAATTATTTTTCTTCTCTTTTAAATCTTCAAATATATATATATATATATGCAATGTTACAAACCTTAACGAGCATTAGTATTGATTTACCGGGTTAACCTACTTTATGAAGATTTATTTGACATATATGCAAAGGAAATGGCAATTGAAACCCACTGGGTTAACGAAATCCGGTTAAATGTAAACGTACTGTAACATTCAAATTTCATTTTCATTTAAATAAAAATTATTTGTAATGCCTTCATCTGGAAGTAATTACATTGTTATCGAAAGAACAAACATTTCTTTTTATTTCCTTCGGCATTTTTGGAAGAAATTCATAAATTTTCCGAGTTTTTAATTTTTTGTTAAAAAAATGTCAAGTAAACATAACGACTTGTTGTCGGGTTAACCTACTCTATGAGGATTTATTTGACATGTATACAATGGCATTGACAATTGAAACCCACTGGGTTAACGAAATCCGGTACAATGTAAACGTACTTCCAATTGTCCTATTTTGATATGGTCTGTTCCCATACTGCAAGAACCATCTTTCTTTTTGAATTCAAAATTTCTTATTACAAATTAACGCTCTCGTATGCCTATCACATTATAACGATTAAAATACAACCCTGGTAATTGCATAGCCTTGTGCTAACTAAACACAGCTACAATCAGCAAAACCATTCAAAATTACAGCTTTTAGTTATAATTTTTTATTAATAAAACTTTTACATAAAATTTATTGTAAATTTTTAATAGATAAATAATAATTTTTCTATATTTCCATTTTGTTTGTGTTAAAGAAAAATAAAGAAAGAAGAAGAACCCTGTTATTGTTCCTATAGGTAAAAGGTATCAATTTGCTGTGATTGCCAGGGAAGAAGAAGCAACATTTGTTTTGTTCATGAAAAATAGACGAAAATACACATAAATCCCTGCTGTGCTAACGAAGAAAATTAATTTAATTGTTTAGAAAAAGATTGGAAATTTTAAAATATATTTCCAGTGAAACGTGAACAAAGAGGGAAAACAAATAAATAACATAAAAGAGTGAAGAAAAGAAGCCAAAAATTGCGATTAACCAACGGAGTATATCTCAATGGCAAAAGTCTAATGGTCTATATTTTGCATTGCTAATCTAATCCTGTTAAGGACAGTTGGGTTGGGAAATCCCCCTCCAAAGCACATCATAACGACCTTGACATTACTGGAATACAACAAAAGAAAGAAATCGTTTTTTTTTCGACCGGCAAACAACAAGGAACCACAAAATTAACGTCGCTCAAACATTGTTGGTATTTTGTTGTTGTTTTCCCCCAAAAGGTCGTCGGAAGCCACATAAATCACAGTGGGGTGGGCGTAATAAGTGTAAAAATAACAAAATAAACAACTGTACAAGAAATTAACCCCCGCCCATACTCTGCAAATCCAAGACAAAACAAGTGAATAGTGATTTTACTTATGTTCCAACATTTATTCAATTCTGCTAGTCGTAGTTGTTGCTGTCGTGTTTGGAGAAATCATTCAAAATTGTGTTGGATTGGCATTTGTGGACACGATCACCTACGACAACTGCGGCTGATACATCTGCGGGAATTGTCAGTCGAGCAGGTGTCACCGGTGGGGTTCGTAACTGGTTTGGATTCTCACCACAACAGCTATTGACACTGACCAAATATTTGCAACAGCTGTGCAGGGCATACGGTGGCAGCAGCAACAACAACCAAAACGATATTAACACCTCTCCGTCTACAGGGCAAATGGAAATGTCCTCCTCAACGGAGGACGATGCAAAAAATGAAAGCGAGGTTGCAGTTCATGTGCCCTTAAAAATTAGAACTCATTCGGTGGTGGGTAGTTCATCAGATTCCGATGACTATACAGCAGAAGTGGCTGGTGCTTTAGTCGATGTAGAGGGAGTTTGCTACGCTGATTATCGGCTAGAACAATACGCTCATAGTGTATTGGATTTTAGTTCACAATATGGTATAGATTTGAGTATATCGTATACGGCACCAAACATAACCGGCAGGCCATCCAAATATCCCGAATATGGTGATTTTCCGCAAACATTTGCCATGGTAGGTAACAAAAGCAAACAAAATATTTGTAATTGAAAATATTTAATCATATTTTTTTCCTTCAGCGCACCTATGGCGACTGGTGGGACAAGGCCCCCTCGCGCCTTAAAGAAATACATCCCCAAAGTTTACCCGCCGTACCCTCAGAAGATTTCATTGTGCTTTACTTCGAAGACTATGTTATACCCGATGAGATAGCAATATTTGAAACCTTTAATCCTGGTGCAGTTATACGCATATGGTCGTATACAATAACAAAGACTTGGATATGTTTATGGGAAGATATGGAATTTTATAGTAGACCTCCGTATACGGCAAATAGAGCTAGACGTTTTTCACCACCACTGAAAAGAATACAACTACCAACAAAGTAAGTAATGGACTTAGGTTTCCCTAGTTGTTAATATATGTTTGTGTTTGGTTATTTTTTTTTTTTTTCAGAACTATAAGACTGGAATTCAATCATCAGCGTCTTCATTATTACACCGAAATTGATGCAGTCCTTATGAGTGGTCGTAAATTTAATATGGGTAATCTACAGACCCTATTGGATTTTCATGAAAGGCAACGAAAAGGTAATGCAAAACGGTATTTTATTATAAAATGGGAAGGGACCTTTATGTGGGTCCAATATTCAGCACCCTCTAATATCCAAAATTCCAAAATATTGCGACAGAAAAGAAAAATCTAATATTCAGGAAATATTTAAAAAAAAAACATTTTTTTCTAATCAAACATTTTTTCTAAAAAAAAAACAGTTTTGAATTTTTTCAAAATAAATATTTCCATTAAAAATATTTTTAAATAATTAAATTCGACTAACCCGTATATAACTGGGTTGTTGACTCTTAATTCTAGCTGTTTTGAAATCAAATTAATTTCCTAATATATTCTCTTTTATTATTTTTTTTCTTTCTTTCAGGTTCCATTCTCAGTAAATTACAAAATATGAAATTTCGTCCAATATGCAAGGATAATTATCAGACACGTTTACAGCACTTTCTCGATCATGATTTGGATAAATTTATGTCAGCTGTAAATGAGGTACAAATCAAAACCACCGCCAAGGATCAGGAAGTGACACGAGTTTCCAAAGTGGATTTAAAAGATATGCCGGTAAAAAAAGAAATTAAAAAAAAAATAAAATTACAAAATATTAATCCCTATTTATTTTTTTTTTTTTTACAGTTCGATATTGTCTTGAAAATCTTTAGCTATTTGGATTTAATTTCATTATTTCGTGTTGGCCAAGTGTCACGTTTCTTCTATGATGTCTCTACCCATCCACTGCTGTATAGTGAGATTAATTTAAAGCCCTATTGGCATTTAGCATCGTCTGAATTAATTTCCACATTGGCCAAAAGAGCAACGGTTCTAAAGAAATTAGATATGTCCTGGTGTGGTTGTACCATACAAACTGTGTCGCCAACGGAATTTAAAAAGTAAATTAGAGTTTTTTTTTAATTTTTTAGAATTATTTGATCACTCTTCCATTTTCATAGATTCATCCAACAACGAGGTGATACACTGACCCATCTACGTTTAAATTCCTCGAAATTTTTAAATTCCAGTTGCATTGAGACAATTGGAATTGTCTGTGATAATTTAAAAGGTTTGTTGTTTTTTTTAGAACTTATTTCGAAGAATGTTTTTTAATTAAATTCGTTTTTTGTATATTTTTTCAGAACTCTCTCTGAGAAATTGTAGCCTGAGTCCACCATTACTGAATTTCAGTTGTTTGGCAAATCTAAAAAATCTCGATCGTTTGGATCTATTTCAAACGGTAATAGAACAAGATTTACTATTGACCATGCTGGAGAGTAATCCAAAATTGAAACATTTAAATTTGGGTAAGTGATTTTTTTTCCTTTTTTTATTTGAAAACATTTTTAAGAAATCAACTTTAAGGATAATCGTTGAAGACTGTGATTGGAAAAAATGCCCACAATCGTTATCTCCACCTCCATTTGTTTCATTTATTTAACTTTTATTCAAAAAATTTTACAGCATTTTGTAATGTTGCCGTTAACATGGACGATGTTGCCGTACACGTTTCCGAATACAATAAACAATTGATATCGCTGGATATGTGGAAGGCTCATTATTTGTCGGCACATGGTCTCTTGGCTTTGTCCAAATGTCATGATCTCGAAGAAGTTGATTTTGGTTGGTGGTAAGTCCTCATCTCATCCTCATACTTTTGTCAACATTTCTCATCACAATCGCACATTTTCTATTGCAGCTTACGTGAGGCTACTTTAGGCGACAGCCTAAAAGAATTTCTTATCAACTGTCCCAAAATTAAGAAATTATTTTTGGCAGCAGTGCGCGGTCTTACCGATCGTGATCTAGAAGATATTGCCAATTTATGTCCGAATTTGGAACAGTTGGATTTAATGGGCGTTTTGGGTATATCCAAAGAAAGATATTATGAGTAAGTTGAAATGGCGGGATATATATATGTAAACTAAATAATCCAAACGTATTTCCCTGTTCCGTTTTTTCTTTTTATCTAGTATTTTACAAAAATGTAAAAAACTACAATTAATGGATTTAAGTTTTTGCGATAACATAATGGACTATGAGGTATGGAGTTTCAATTTTAATATAATATCAATATTATGTATTTATTCATAAAATGTTTGTAATATGTTACATTTTTTTATTAATTTTTTTCATACATTTCCAGGTCGCTATGTGGTCTCAAAATTTCAATGTAAATATCAAATGTTGTCATGTACCTAACGATATAAGATAAGACCTCAATTTATAATAGTTTGTATATGAAAACATACCCAAGTGTATAGTCAAATTTTTAAATGAATATAAAAGGGAAGAAGAATAAGTCAAAACGAGAACGCCTTTATTTGCATACAAATTCTAGTTACTATTTCTAGTGAAAGCAAAGAGACAAACAAAACTGTTAAATGTGTATAGATAGTTAATAAAATATATATACAAAAAAAAAAGATTTTTAATATTGTTTTATTAGTAAAAAAGAGGTCCTCGAAAAAATATTCCTAAAACTTCTAAGAGCCATAAAAATAATATTCCTTTAAAGAGAAAATAACTTCAAAAAATATTCATAAAAAATACTGATTTATGCACGACCTTCAAAAAAGAAAAATCAATTCAAAATTCACGTGTGTGTTGGTACTCAAAAACATTATTTTAAAAATACACATCTCTCTAATCTTTCACATCTCTCCTAATCTTTCTTCAAAATTATTAACCTTAAAAAATATTTTTTAAAATTATTAACCTTAAAAAAATTTTTTAAAGCGCTGAAAAAAATTATTTTTTTTAATCCACGCTTTTGTTGATCACTTCATTTTTTATTTTTGTTAAATCTTAAAAAAATATTCTTTAAAATCCACGCTTCAGAAAGGCATTAAAAAATTATTTTTTATACCCGCTTTTGTTGATAATTTTTTAGTTTTTTTAATCTTGAAAAATAATCTCTAAAATCCACGCTTCAGATAGGCCTTAAAAATATTCTTTAAAAAATCCACGTTTCATATAGGCCTAGAAAAACATTCTTCCAAAAAACACCAGATCCAATAGGCCCTGAAAAAAATTCTTTAACAAAATCCACGATTCGGATAGACTTCGAAAAATGTTCTTTAAAAATCGAACATTGATAAATACCCTTTAAAAACTCAAAAAAAAATCAGTCTTCTTCAAAATTTTCACCCAACTTCACCCTTCCTATGGAAAATAGTTTTTGATCACATTAAAAATTTCGTAAAGTCCACCCTTTGCCATGGCGTGACGCCTTTAGCTCTCGCCTAAAGTATTGATATATGCAATTTTGTTTTCCTTAAAAAAAATCCACACCTATAGCTTTGCTAAATTTGGTATTGTTTTCTTTTAAAAATCCATGCCTATAGCTTTGCAAGATTCGGTATTGTTTCCTTAAAAAAATTCACACCTATAGCTTGTATTGTTGGTATTGTTTTCTTTAAAAAAATCCACTCCTATAGCTTTGCTAGATTCGGTATTGTTTTCTCTAAAAAATACACGCCTATAGCTTTGCTAGTTTCGGCATAGTTTCCTTTAAAGAAAATCGACGCCTATAGCTTTGCTAGATTCGGTATTGTTTTATTTAAGAAAAAAATCCACGCATATAGCTTTGCTAGATTCTATATTGTTTTCTTTAAAAAATCCACGCCTATAGCTTTGCTGGATTCGGTATTGCTTTCTTTAAAAAAATTCCACGCCTGTCAAATTCGGTATTGTTTTCTTTAAAAAAAATTCCACGCCTGTCAAATTCGGTATTCTTTTCTTTAAAAAAAATCCACAACTGTCAAATTCGGTATTGTTTTCTTTAAAAAATCCACGCCTATAGCTTAGCTAGATTCCGTATTTTTTTCTTTAAAAAAATCCCCGCTTATAGCTTTTGCTAGATTCGATATTGTTTTCTTTAAAAATCCACGCCTATTGCTTTGCTAGATTCGGTATTTTTTTCTTTAAAAAATCCACGCCCATAGCTCTAAACGATTTTCACAAATATCCCTAAAAACTATATAGATCCGACAGGTCCTCAGAAATATTTTTTTAAACATCCACGCCCAAAGCTCAAAATGGTCTTTATAAATAACCTTATAAACCCCACGATAAAAGCTACGACAAATCCTCAGAAATACTTTTTAAAACCTCCTCTAATATAACTTCATAAAAATCCTTAAAAACCCGTCGCTTATAGCTCTGAAATATTCTATAAAAATCCACGCTTACAACTCTCTTTTAATATTCCCCACTTATTATTCTGCCAGATCCCAACACATATTTTTCTTTTAAAAATCCACGCTTATACCTCTGATATAACCTCGCAAATATTCTTTAAAAATCCACGCGTATATCTCTGACATAACCTCACAAATATTTTTCTTTTAATAACCTCAAAGATTCTCTTTTAAGATCCTTGCATATATCTCTGATAGATCTTCTCCAACATATTTTAAAAATTTCAGACTTATTATTCAGATAGATGCTGATTATCCTCAAATGTTCTTTAAAAATCCACGCTTATATTTCAGACATATGGTCTGTTCCCGTACTGCAAGGATCTACTAGATTTTTGAAGTACGGGAACAGACCAATAACCTCACAAATATTGTCTAACAATACAGGCTTATATCTTTGATATAACCTCTTGAAAAATACCTTTAAATTCCATGTTTGTAATTGTCATAAATCATCTGAATGATCCTATGAAATATTCATAAAAAACAAGCCTATTGTTCTGACATAATCTCTGACATATTTTTTTTAATAATCTCCACCTATTCTGATTTTTTAATATTTTTCTAATCATTTCCTTTTTTATATCTTCCCACGAAACTCCCTATGTCAACCGCAGCCAGTCAGCACAAATCGTCTGTTCCCGTACTGCAAGAATCTACTAATTTTTGCTATATTTTCCGATATCATAAAGGAAAAAACTGCTATCGTAGTAAAAAATTTTACATTCTTTCAAGTTCTGGAAAAGACCAAAAGTGTATGAAAATAATCTATTAATCGATAAATCTAACCATTTCCGTTGTCGATTTTGTCTGCCCTATTTTTTCTCAGTCCAACGACGACTTCTATAGCCCTAATTTCATTCGTTCGCTCGTTCAGGAATTTCATGAAATGCGATTTTTAAAACAATTCTTGCAAAAAAGCCTATAACAACATTTTTACATATAAAAAAATTACAGGCGTGTTTAGTGCGTGATTAAACAAGAAAAAGCTCGTAACCCGTAAAAAGGTCATCTCGAATGGAAACGGTCGACAATGAATTGAAAACGTGGTAAATGGAAGAATGTGAAGCAAATATCTAACGTAGAAAAAATGGAAAGAAATGAAAATCAGTTTTTAACAACAGCAACAACAAAATACTAAGAGCAGTGAACAACAAGAAGAAGAAGCAATAAAAAAGAGTAGCTAAAGAACCAAGAGCGAGCCAACAACACACAAACAAGTGACAGCAGCAGCAGTCAGCCGAGCCGTATGAGCCAAATTATTAGTAGTGAAAAAGAAGCATAAGAAGAATACCCCAAATAAAAAAGGAGGAAGAAAAAGAAATGAAAAAAGAAATTCTTGCAAATTTATTTAAATAAATTAATGAAATTCTAAGGTGGTCGTCGTGGTGTTCAAAAAACAAAAAAGAAAAGAAAACGTGGAAATAATCGTATCGAAAACAGCGTATCAATTAAGAATCTTTAATAGGTATTGCCGTGTGTGTGTAAGTGTTGTGTAGTGCTGCCCCAAAGAGGAGCAAAGTTTGGCAAGCAAAATTCATGCAAAAAAATTTGATTCAAAATAATTTGAAGTGATAAAACAAAAAAAAAGAAAGATAACTAACAACATTGGAAGCCCAATAAATAATAGAAGAAAACCTGCCGATAGCCCCAAATTGACGTTTACGTTGTCCGTCACCTTCAATAAGAACAACGACGACGTTAACATCGGCGACGTCGTCGTCGTCGCAGCAGCGGCGGCATAACTAAGCATAGTCATCACGAATAACAACTGCAGTCAGTGGTAGCAGCAAATGCAACAATAACAACAAAAAGCATTGAATATTGTAGTGAAAAAATAATTGAAAAAAACAACAACAAAATAACAAAAAGTTATTTTTGTAAATTAGCCAAAATTTAAACTCCATTGGAATAAAAACGCAAGGCTCAAAATGGATGAGGATGAAAATAATCAGCCACATGGTGGTACAAGAAATCCTATGTCCACTAACCATGATCAGCAGCAACAACAACAAGATGTTGGTAACCAAGTGGCAGCCGATGCGGCCAATTCCGATTTAGATTTTGACGATGATGAAGATCTACTGGATACCATTGAGGTAACCGTCACCACTGATGGCGCTCCCATGCCCCGCGATGATAACGATGAATTCGAAATTATAAATCTTACCTCGCCCGCATCTTTAGTTAATAATTTGGTGACTTCATTGGCAGCGGCGGCGGCAAATGCCACCACCAATCAATTGACTGGGGAAAGACAAATTCAGGCCACCCCTCTGACAACGGGAACAAGTGTGATTTTTAGCAATGCTCCCAATTATCAAACAAATCGAAATACGGCAACGGGTGGTCAGCCAAGCACATCGTTAATGGCAACAGTTGGTGGTGGTGGAGGGCCAAATCGATCCATGCACAATCAGCAGGATCATACAATAAATTTAAGTGTGCCTTGGAATTATTCTGCAAATACAGCTGCAGCAACGTCTTCAACATCAACGGGTGTAACAGCTTCCGGTTCTCATGGCCCAACAAATCCACAAACACCCCAATTTGAAGTTATGCACTGGTCCGGTGATTATGACAGCATGAGTAATGATGAAATCGATGAGGCTACCACCTCGGATAGAGCTACAAATTTAAGTTCATCGGCAGATGGTAGTGGTGGCGTTGGGGGTGTTGATGATTTTGGTTTGGGTCCGGCCGACAGTGATGGTGGTGCCGGTGGTGCTGTGCCCAGTTTCTTTTTTGATAGTTCTTCATTTCGTTCACGTACCCGCAAAGAAGTTGCTGCCCTCATCAATGCCGAATGTTGCCGTGGTGGACCAACACCAGATTTGGATTATATTATGGATCGATTCTTCAATCCGAGTACACCCATCGATAATCCCGATAATATTTCATGGATACGTTGGCTAATTGCCGGCGGTCGTACCATAAGGGAATTTGTTAAAATTGGTGAGTTTTGAAAAATTGTGAAATTATATATTTTTCAAAATTAAAATTATAGGATATACAAGTCCAACACTTATAGGGTTCACCGATGAAATTTTTGACTAAATTAAAATTTGAAAAGATGTTGAATGAAAATGTATAATTTTTTTCGTGAAAAAGACACTTGGTAGTTTCTAAATCGAACATATCATAGACTCCTCCTCCTCCATGATAACATCCTAGGGTTGTGACTATTGATAAATAGTATAAAGTGTGTTAACGGAATTTGGAGAGGGAAGCTGGAGAAATTTTGCCACCTCAATCGTTTTAGCCATAAATCTATGGTTGGGTTGCCAGACATTAAAAAAAACTGAAAAAACAGTGAGCGGAGTATTATAGTCAGGCAGAGACGGCAATATGATACCGTACAAAACTATTGCCATCAGATCCCCTTCCCCTGTAATTTTTGTCATGCACGACTAGAAAAGCAAAAAAGTAAAGTTTTCGGTCCATTTCATCCCTTGTATATCATCTGATCAACAGTAGTCCAGTCTATTGGCCGTAGACTTGTTGGATCGGACGTACTATTGAACAGTTGGTGTGTGTCGTGAGGGTTTTGCTGGCCGGAGGATTCCGGGGATATTGCGCTCTCGAAACGAATAGAGAACATTGCCATACCGGGATCTTTATTTTACCAGAATTGAACTGGTTTGCCTAAGAGAAAGCGCTCCACTGTCCGAAATTACAGGACGATGTTGGAGTGGGAGGTTTTGCATTTGTAGCCATTTAATACTGCCTGTTTATGCAGAAATTTAATCGCATTCACTATCGACGATCTGTTGACATCCGATGGAATGACATCTTGGATGCTTTCACGGTAGTGCCTGAGATCCTGACGTATGTTTTGCGCACAACATCACTGTGTAATGGTTGGGTTGACACGGTAGATAGCATACCAGCAGAAAATGTCTAGACAACAGCACAGTATGTTGCTTCAATGACAGCATTCTGATCTCCTCATGGACGTGACATAACGGTTTGCAATTCGCATTATTTTGAGTAGTTTACAAGGATCTAAAAGGATGGAACGACCATGTACATCATTATCAAGTTTTCCATATCTTTACCCCAGGAGGTGTAAGCCAAAGTTTTTAGAACTTTGCTCCTAGCTTTCATCTTCAGGTTGATTTAGTTGGAATGCGAGGGGAAATAAAGGAAGGTATTGAAAACCACATCTTGGATTTTCGGATTATAGGCGGTGGATATAAGTCTATTGTCAAGCTCAGACGGACACCGCTGACGGGACGGGACAATAGTATTTCCAATTTCGGAGTCTAGTAAATTTCCTAAAGTTTTGAGTAGAAAGGAAGAACGGCTAATCGGTCTATAGTCCTTTGGTAGCGTATGACTTGGCTTCCTGGCTTTCGGGATTAAGGTCACTGTTACCTCTTTCCATAGACTAGCTATGTACGATAAGAGTAGACAAGCCCTAAAAATGTCTTGCAGAGTGGCTAATACTCGTTCATCTGCGTGTTGCAGCATGGCCGGTATTATACCATCTGGTCCTGGGGATTTGTGGGGTAGAAAACAATTATTTTTTATCAGCTTCCCCTCCTCCCTTTTTCGAGCCATAATCCGATGCGTACACTGCACATCGTCACTATGGCCCTTACAACCAGGGAAGTGGGTTGATGATAGAAGATCAAGAGTCTCACTACCAGAGTTTGTCCACGTCCCGTTACCAGAGTTTGTCCACGTCCCGACCGTTGCAGCATGGTCGGTATTATACCATGTGGTCCTGGGGATTTGTGGGGTAGAAAACTATTTTTTTTATCAGCTTCCCCTCCTCCCTTTTTCGAGCCATAATCCGATGCGTACACTGCACATCGTCACTATGGTCCTTACAACCAGGGAAGTGGGTTGATGATAGATCACGAGTCTCACTACCAGAGTTTGTCCCGTCCCGTCACTTCGCTTAATGCTACCTATATATTTGGGCCCTTTAAAATCCATGACATTGTTCACATCATCCTCAACCGTTACGAGATCTTTATGACTGAGAATGCTGTTTTGGCTTTGGATTTGTCCTATGTCTTTCGTGGATTCCTATAAGGCTTCTATTTACCCCCGGAGGTAGGAATCTGGGAAAATATCAGTCTATGATCCGAGATGGAGCATTTCTCAGATACTTCCCATTTCCTAACCTTTCATCCTTAGTAGTCCCTGAATATTTTAAAACAATTTATCACTTTCTTGTTGCATTCACAAATTTTTATTACATTTGTTACCCAAACATGAACAAAAATTGTATTTCAATTGGCCTCTGCATTTATTTTCCAAGTACATTGAAACACTTTGTTGCGTGTGCTGCAGAGCAGCCGAGATAATTTCCCATTTGAAAAAAAAAACGCAAGACCGAAACGAATGAACGACCGAACGAACGAAAAATGCGAAAACATTCCTAAATAGCGTCCGTCTAACTCAAACACACACACATAAATATTTCTAGTTTATCAATGAAAAACATTAATTGTTGTTATTGCTCTTTGTTGTGGTTGTTGTGGCTGTTGATATTTTTTGCACTTGGCATTTGGCCATAATTTCTAAGCCTAAAAAACAGCTGTTTTCTTGATTACAAATGTTGCTGGGTATGTGTGTGTAGTGTGTGGGGACACAAAGAAAGTGATAAGAAATTAAAAAAAGGAAATCATACAAAGCAACAAA
Organism: Musca vetustissima; assembly: GCF_032173495.1. Lineage (NCBI taxonomy): Eukaryota > Metazoa > Arthropoda > Insecta > Diptera > Muscidae > Musca > Musca vetustissima. The sequence continues at coordinate 64,337 of NW_026886176.1, forward strand.
TAAAATAAAATTTTGCAAACAAAATACTGTAATTGATAAAAAATTATAAATTCCCTAGCTTTGCACAAAATATTATCCTACTTGTTGTATGGCCACATTGCTACCTACCTCGGCTATACATACATACACATATATTTGATATTGCACTTGCTGCAAATTTCACTATGCCATCGAGGTGACGTCAGCTGTATACCAAAAAAAAAAAAATCATTACACTACATATAAATATAATTTTTTTAATTGCAAAAGTCAACGACCTTTAAATTTATAATTTTGTAATGAAATTAAATACTAATAATTATTAATACAACACCAACAATTTCAATTTACACATACGAGGTTAATTTTGAAAATTGCGGATAGTTAAAATTGTTCAGTGAGCCCTATATGTGGGAGCTTTGTCAAACCGTGAATTTGGTACTCCCGTTTAAAGACGAAGTACCAAATTTTCGGACATCTCAATTACATGTTGGAAAATTCGCTTAGGACCTTGAACATAACAAAAGTGGGCGTGAGTCAAAGCCTGGTCCAATATTGAAAAATTCGATAAAATCTTGATTGCCCATGAACCGAGTTTCAGGAAACTTGACACACATCATTCTAGACCTAATTCATTACGCTGTGCCAAATTTCGTACAAATCGAAAGATATATAGGGACTTTGGTACACCATTTACCTTAAATCGGACGAAAATATATATGGGAGCTATATCTAAATCTGAACCGATTTTCACGAAATTTAACACACATCGTTCTATGTTTAATTCAGTACGCTATGCCAAATTTCGTACAAATCGAAAGATATATAGGGACTTTGGTACACCATTTACCTTAAATCGGACGAAAATATATATGGGAGCTATATCTAAATCTGAACCGATTTTCATGAAACTTAACACACATCATTCTAGACCTAATTCATTACGCTGTGCCAAAATTCCGTGCAAATCGAAAGATATATAGGGACTTTGTTGCACCATTTACATTAAATCGGACGAAAATATATATGGAAGTTATATCCAAATCTGAACCGATTTTCACGAAACTTTGCACACATTATTCTACACCTATTTCATTACGCTGTACCAAATTTCGTGCAAATCGAATGATATATAGGGACCATTTACATTAAATCGGACGAAAATATATATGGGAGCTATATTTAAATCTGAACCGATTTTTCCCAATTCGGATTATAAAGGCGACCTGTACTTTGTTTATAATTTAACATCGACAGACAGACGGACGGATGGACGGACGGACATGCATAAATCGACTCAGAAAGTGATTCTATGCATATTCTCAAAAGGAACCATGTGTCTATCTCGTTTCCCTTTTGCCTGTTACAAACATATGCACAAAGACATAATACCCTGTACCACAGAGTGGTGAAGGGTATAAAAATATATTAAAAAAAAAATCCACGCCTTGAAAATATATTTAAAAAAATCTATGCCTTGAAAAATATTTTAAAAAAATCAACGCCTTGAAAAATTATTTAAAAAATCGATCCCTTCAAAAATTATTTAAAATAAATCCAAGACTTGAAAAATACCCATAAACATTAAAGTCTTGCTCTTTAAAAAAATCCACGCCTTGATAAAATGATTTAAAAAAATCCTTACTTACTTAGCTGGCATGTGGCAGAACTTTCGTTCCATAAGCTGAGCTTAGAAAAGATTTCCAGGCGCGTCGGTCTTTTGCGCAGTTTTTCCAATTTGAAAGACCATTATCGGCGATGTTGTCTTCGACTTAATCTTTCCAACATATTCCTGGCCTTCCCCTTCTGCGTGAACCTGGGCAGTGGGTTGTTAGACGTACGTAGTCGTTGTGACTCAGTACGTCTAACAATGTCGATGTCAGAGAAAAGCTGGTACAACTCACAGTTCATTCGATGGCGATATTCACTGTCAAGGCAGATTGGCCCATATATCTTTCGGAGAATTTTTCCGAAAGAGCTGCCTCATCTGCTTGCGTAAGTACCCATGCTTCAGATCCGTATAACAGCACGGGTAGTATCAGCGTCTTGTAGAGTGTGAGTTTGATCTGGCGGGAGGTGGCCTTGCTTTTGAGTTGTTTGCTCAGACCATAGTAGCATCGGTTGGCCATCTCCGAATTTCAAAACTGATGTCATTCGTTCTATTTATGGCGGTACCAAGGAATATAAAATCTTTGACTACCTCGAAGCTGTAGTTCTCAAGTTCCACAGTTAGTCCGAGTCCACTGGACGTCTTGCACGTTGATACCACCAGCTTGGTCTTCTCGCCGTTTACTGCCAGACCCACTTTGGCAGACTCCCTCTCAATTTGTTCAAAGGTGGCTGTTACCGCTCTCAGTGTTCGACCCATTATGTCGATGTCATCGGCGTAGGCGAGTAACATGTGTTGTTTGGTGTACAGAGTGCCATTTCTGTTCACTTTTGCCTCTCTTATGACCTTTTCCTGGGTCAGATCCTTCGAGAGGTCCTTTCCGACTTTAACTGCTGATCTTGTGCCTGTTAAAGTTATCCTGCATAGCCGAATTAATTTTGCAGGATTGCCAAATGCAGACATGGCTTTATACACCTCTGGACGGATAGGGCTGTCGAATGCGGCTTTATAGTCGACGAATAGGTGGAATGTGTCGATGTGTTTTTCGTGGGTTTTTTCCAGTATTTCGCGTAGAGTGAAAATCTGGTCAATGGTGGATTTGCCAGGTCTGAAGCCGCCACATTGGTATGATCCAATAATATCATTGACCATTGGCTTCAGTCGTTCACACAGTTCGCTGGATAGCACTTTATATGCGATGGGAAGGAGACTTATTCCTCTATAGTTGGCACATATCGTCTTGTCCCCTTTTTTGTGCACCGGACACAGGATGCTGCGGTTCCAATCATTGGGCATGCATTCTTCTATCCAAATTGTACTAATCAGCTGGTGCATTCTCCTTACCAGCATCTGACCACCAGTCTTGAATAGTTCGGCTTGTAACCCATCGGTTACAAGCCGATGGTTATAGAATGTATACCACCGATCTTGGCTAAGTGGTATACACTCTATACCGTCAACTATTATTGGTTCTGGGGTATCCACTTCACTGGTACTATTTGATACCAGAAAATTTTCAAAATGTTCCTTCCAGATCCTCAGCACGCTGTCTGTATCTGTCACCAGGTTTCCTTCTTTATCTCTACAGGAGGATGTGCCTGCACCAAAGCCTTCGGTTTGGTGTTTTACCCGTTGGTAGAATTTTCGGACTTCATTCTGATCCTTGTGCATCTCGATTTGATCACACTTACGTTTTTTTGTTTTTTTTTTCTTGCTTTTATCTGAAAATACGTTTCTCCTTTCTCCTTTTCCCCCGATAGTTCTCCATCGCATTACGTGTTGCTACTGTCCGCAGGGTTGCCCTATCCAAGCCTTGAAATATTATTTAAAGAAGTTTAAATTATTTTTGAAAAATCCAAGTTTTGAAACATCCACGCCTTCAAAAAAAAAAAAAAAAAAAAATTCTAAAAAAATCAACGAATTCAAAATATTTTCAAAAAAGTCCACGACTTTAAAAGCTGTAAAAATCTTTCTTGAGAAAATATTTTTAATATTTAAAAAAATATTTTAATATTCTTAAAAATAATCACGCCTTAACAAATTATCATTAAAAACATATTTAAAAAATATTTTTAAAAAACCTACGCCTTGAAAGAATATTTTTAATATTTAAAAGTTTTTAAAAAATCCCCGCATTGAAAAATTTTTTCAAATATCTACTCCTTTGAAATAATATTCATTTACCGATTCACGCTTTGAAAAAATATTTAAAAAAATCCACGCATTGAGAAAATGTTTTTAATATTTTAATTATTCTAAAACATTTTTTAATATTTAAAAAAAATAATTTTTTTAAATTTTAATACTTAAAAAAAAATATTTTTAATTTTATTTTTAAATAATAAAAACAATAATTTTAATAAATTTACGCCATATTGTTTTTTTTTTTTTTTTTTTTTTTGCAAAAATCCACGGTTGAAAAAATATATTTTTAAAGTGCATTTTCAAACAGAATTTTTCTCTGATCCCTTAAAAAATATTTTTGTTTTTAATACAAGTTTATTGGTGTATTGATCCTTAAATAAATATGTTCGATAAATTTTCGCTTACAGGCGAGCAGATTCTTGAAAAAAATTCACGCCTTTAAACAATTACTCTTAAATAAAAATACAAGCTTTATGTTGGTGTGATCCTTGATTTTTTTTTTAATCCAAGCTGATATGACTCTTAAAAAATCCACTCTACTCTTTTTTATTTATTATAATTATTATTTATTTTTAAGAAGACATTGTTTGGATCTATACCTAAGGTGAGAAGTTTCTACTCGCTTTTCATTATTTTCTTTAATACCATAAAAAAGCAAAAAGGAAATTAAAAAAATTATTTTCTTTTGGATCTACTTCCCAGCAAATCAAAACGACATTGAATCGAAAATAATAACAAACACAATCTTCCCCTACGTTTGCGGATCTCTTTCTTGCATCATCTGTAGCCATCAGCCAGTCAGTCAGTCAGTTATCCAGCTGATGGTGGTTTATTATTAATCTTCGTCTTTTTATGTTCCTTCTTCTTGGTCCCCTTTTTGTATTTTTTGTTTGAATGCATCCAAAAGTTTATTGATCATCAAAACGGTTGCGTCCAAAATAAAAAATCGAAGTACAAAACAGGAAAAAAGTAAAGCAGCGCCACAGCAGCTAAAGAAACAACAATAATTGATATCAATCACTTCTGGAACGAAAGCATCACGTCACAGTTGTGCGTCCATTCAGCCATTGTCATCTTTTTTTCAAAATGACTATAACAAAAGGAATTTCCTTATTTATCAATGTTATAGGTTTTGTATTATTTTTTAATTAATTTTTAATTAAAAATAAAATTTCAATTTTAGTGCAGTTTTTTCCACCCTCTCTGCTGTTCTTCTTAAAATTCTCATATAATCTCAGGGCACTGCACTCACCTCCCCAATTTGTTTGTTGCTACGATGCATTGTCGTTATAAAAACTCGATTTTTTTATATTTGGAATTATGACATAATTTTGTTTAGTGTGTCGTTTCGTGTTGAACTTTTTGTGTTTGCTAATTTCTTTCAACTGCAAACAAAAATCTAGCACGATAAGATTGTGAGAAACAGGTTACGCGGATGATACTTGGTCGATTCGTTGTTATATACAGAGAAGCTTAGCCAATCAGAACATAACGATTTGACACGTGAATAGCGAACACATATGTCTCGATATTGAACAAAATGGTTGTCCAAAATTCTTAAAAAAAAAACAATTAAACTTTTTTCCTCAAAAAAAAAAAAAAATCTAACCATTGAAATTTTAAAAATTCATAGCCCTCGATTTTTTTCTTGAATCCTATTTTTTTATTTTTATAGAATCTACGCCTTTCTTTAGTTCTTTCAAAAATCCACGCCTTTTTTGATCCTTTACAAATCCACGCCTTTCTTTAGTCCTTTAAAAAATCCACGCCTTTTTTAGTCCTTTAAAAAATTCACGCCTTTATTTAGTCCTTTAAAAAATCCACGCCTTTCTTTAGTCCTTTAAAAAATCCACGCCTTTCTTTAGTCCTTTAAAAAAATCCACGCCTTTCTTTAGTCCTTTAAAAAATCCACGCCTTTCTTTAGTCCTTTAAAAAATCCACGCCTTTTTTGATCCTTTAAAAAATCCACGCCTTTTTTGTTCCTTTAAAAAATCCACGCATTTTTTGTTCCTTTAAAAAATCCACGCCTTTTTTGGTCCTTGAAAAAAATATACTTTTAAAAATCCACGCCTTTTTTGGTCCTTGAAAAAATATACTTTTAAAAGTCCACGCCTTGTGTTGACAGGTCCTTGGAAAAATATTCTTATAAAAATCCACGCCACGTGTTGACAGGTCCTTGAAAAAAATATTCTTACAAAGACTACGCCTTGTGTTAACAGGTCCTTGAAAAAAATATTCTTACAAAGACTACGCCTTGTGTTAACAGGTCCTTAAAAAATATTCCTACAAAAATCCACTCCTTGTGTTGGATAGTCCTTGAAAAAATATTCTTTAAAAAATCCACATCTTGACAGGTCCTTGAAAAAATATACTTCAAAAAATCCACACCTTGACAGGTCCTCCAAAAAATATTCTTTTAAAAATCCACGCCTTGTGTTGGTTGATCCTTGAAAAATATTCTTTAAAAAAATCCACGCCTTGTGTTGATTGGTCCTTGAAAAAATATTCTTTAAAAAATCCACGAATTGACAGGTCCTTGAAAAAATATACTTCAAAAAATCCACGCCTTGTGTTGGTTTGTCCTTGAAAAAATATTCTTTTACGTCTATTAAAATTTTCAAAAAAAAAAATATTTGAGCTTTATCGTTATGATGTGAGCGCGCGTTAACTGTAAAATTCTTCTGCATTTTCTTTCATACACTCGAATGACTTTCCTAGGAATTTTGTAGAAAATAACATTGGCTCAGTAATCATAAAAAAGACATTCATTCAGTCCGTAGGGTGGTGGGTGGTGAAGGTGGAAGCCAAAATACTGCAACATTGAGCGAACGTTCGGTGGCGTTGCAGAAAGTGGTAACGACGACGACATTCATTAGTTGTCACTAACAATGAATTGGCAACAATTATAATGAGTGTTGGTTCGGCAGCAGCAACAACAATGACAATACAAATCGAAAGCAATTTGCCATTACTATCAGCCAGCCAGCCCACCCATCCCATCCCATCCGAACCACATCCATGGCGGCAGCATTGGTGCATCACCAAAACTGCCAGTAAACGCCACCGCCAAAGTAATGTGCGTCTGCTCGCCATAAATTCACCGCCATCAGCTGTTCCAGCAACAACAAAAACAACAACAGTGACGACGGTAGCAATGAAAAGTGCAAAACGGAATTGTTCGTTCGGATGCAACAGAAACAGAAACAGCAGCGGCGGCAGCAGTGGCAATTAAACGAATTGAACTCAAGTGAAAATCAACTTAGCGGAAACTTTTCTTCAATTTCCGCTTGTTATCCGGTTGTGTGTATTTGTTTTTTGCTTTTTTTGTTCACATTATTTGTTGTCTTCTCGTTCATTCGTTTGCCTTGCCTGCCAGCCACCCTGTCATTTGTATTGTTTTTGTCTGTCTGACTGTTGGTCTGCATTGCATTTCGTCACATTTCCACCAGCAATGCCATCGGCAGCGCCACTCGCATTGCTATTTTCTTTTGGCTGCCGAAAGCAGCAGCAACAACAAGAACACCAACTAAAAAACAATGATTCGATTCGTTGCCAAGAAATGTTAATTAAATTTAGAAAATTCCCAATAACAACGAAAGCAGCAGCAACAACAACAAAAGCCAGCCACCAATCACTAAGTAAATCCGTAAAATTAATTGTATTTTGTTGGAGTCAGGGTGCGATGAGGAGAGGTGGGGGTGGTGTTGGGTGGTTCGAATTCAGTGCAAATCGCTAATCACCATCGCTTAACATAACAACCTAGAAATAGATTAAAGGCGTTGACTACAAATGGCGAAATTAAACAGCCCCATTAAAATCAATAAATCAGGATTTTTAAAAGAATATTTTTTAAGGACCTGTCAAAACAAGGCGTGGATTTTTTAAAGAATATTTTTTCAAGGACCAGCCAAGACTTGGATTTTTTTAAAGAAAATTTTTTCGAGGTCAACCAAAGCGCGGATTTCTTCAAGAATATTTTTCAAGGCCTGGATTTTTTACAGAATATTTTTTCAAGGACCTATCAACACATGGCGTGGATTTTTTAAAGAATATTTTTTCAAGGACCAACCTACACAAGGCGTGGATTTTTTAAAGAATATTTTTTCAAGGACCAACCAACACAAGGCGTGGATTTTTTAAAGAATATTTTTTCAAGGACCAACCAACACAAGGCGTGGATTTTTTAAAGAATATTTTTTTAAGGACCAACCAACACAAGGCGTGGATTTTTTAAAGAATATTTTTTCAAGGACCAACCAACACAAGGCGTGGATTTTTTAAAGAATATTTTTTCAAGGACCAACCAACACAAGGCGTGGATTTTTTAAAGAATATTTTTTCAAGGACCAACCAACACAAGGCGTGGATTTTTTAAAGAATATTTTTTCAAGGACCTGTGAACACAAGGCTTGGATTTCTTAAAGAATATTTTTTCAAGGACTAGACAAGGCGTGGATTTTTTAAAGAATATTTTTTCAAGGATTAGACAAGGCGTGAATTTCTTAAAGAATATTTTTTCAAGGATTAGACAAGGCGTGGATTTTTTAAAGAATATTTTTTCAAGGATTAGACAATGCGTGGATTTTTTTAAGGAATATTTTTTCAAGGACTAGACAAGGCGTGGATTTTTTAAAGAATATTTTTTCAAGGACCAACCGTGGATTTTTTAAAGAATATTTTTTCAAGGACCAACCGTGGATTTTTTAAAGAATATTTTTTCAAGGACCAACCGTGGATTTTTTAAAGAATATTTTTTCAAGGACCAACCGTGGATTTTTTAAAGAATATTTTTTCAAGGACCAACCGTGGATTTTTTAAAGAATATTTTTTCAAGGACCAACCGTGGATTTTTTAAAGAATATTTTTTCAACACCAAGGTGTGGATTTTTTAAAGAACATTTTTTCGAAAACCAGCCAAGGCGTGGATTTTTTAAAGAAAAACATTTCGACGACCAGCCAAGGCTTGGATATTTTAAAGAAAAAAACTTCGACGACCAGCCAATGCGTGGAAATTTTTTCGAGGACCAGCCAAATTTACAAAATGTTTTCTATAAATAAAACCAGTGAGCGGAGCAGTATAGTCGAACGGGGCCGACCATATGATACCCTACACAACTTCCACGAAAATCTAACTTTGTGTGGTTCTATACTCTGATCTTGGACAATATTTGCACTCTTTTGACCTTCAACGTGGGTTAGGTTCTTATGTTCGGCTTTCAATTGTGGCCTATAGGTCGACTCGAAAATTAAGTTTTTGGTCCACCAAAAAATTAAGTTCTTGGTCCACTTTATTCCAATATTATTACCTGATCATCACTCCTCTTGCATATATTGTCAAGTTCTTGAGTCTATGTCATTCAGGGTTAAATATATACGTTATAGAATACAAATTTTGTCATATTTCAAATAAAGGTCAGGGTCCACTTGATCCGCTAAATATTGACCGATCTTTATCAAAAGAGGCATGCTTATTCTTTGGCCCGATCACCTTCTCCATGTAGAAATTCACAATGTTTGGGCCATAATTGCGGCCCCTGGAGCGACCAGACAATCAGATAGTCGAGATATGATGATCGGTATACTTAAAGGTGGATCTAGAGCCAATATTTGGCGGCGTTACAAACTTTTGGGGCTGCACAAAGCCCCACATAGTTGTGTAGGTTATAAATAAAAAAACGCAAATATTGGCCAACCGAAAAATAAGAACCCTCTATCACGTGAAATGGTATTTGTTTTCCTTTTTTTTATTGTTTTCATTTATAACAAAACGTTCCATCATCGACAATGCGATAAAAATAGAAAGAAAGGAAAAACAACAAAACCACACACTACTGGCACGTGTTGTTACAACAATCGTCCTACTTTTGTTATTCGCATTCGAAAAGGGCACTCTTCATACTATTTATCACGATTAGTTCTCATTGGAAATTCTTGCCACTTTTTTTGGAAAATGAGCAAATTACAGAAAAACGAAGAGAATCGGAAAAGAAAGAATAATATCGCAACGAATTGAGTATTTCCTGTTTGATAAGCACCACATAGATACCGGTAAAAGAAGATTTCTTTGTTGTCCAAGAAGCTACCATTCAGTGAATGGTTGTGGTGGATATTTGTGTTCTGAGATTGGTGGTCAGATTTTTAGGCCTAGGAATTATTTTTTTTATTTGTTAAGCGGTAATGAAATTTTGTGTTTCAGAGTGTTGCACTTATTGTAATGGAAACAGTGTTTTGAAATAATAAAAAATAAAAAAATAAATAAATAAAAATAAAAAAATTCTAAAAAATCGACATATATTGGATACCAACGCTCTTTGGTCGGATAAACCCTCAATAAAATATTTATAAAATAGTCGTTTATAGGTCAGATTGTCCCTCCACAAAATTCTTTGTGCATTTAGTCCATTTCATGGACAGCCTCTGCTGCTCCCGATATTTCCACATATACCACGGCAG
>NW_026886177.1:0-7447 GCF_032173495.1 Musca vetustissima
GCTAATACCGCTTTTAAATAAAGATTGTAGTACAACTAAGCATGGAACTCACATAGATTGGGCATTTACTAATATAATGTCTGATCGGAGTATTTGCAAAAGTTATTGTACCATACATAGCCATCATGATGGAATAGTTGTAGGACTTTAACACTAACCATACGGAGAAAATTAACATTCTATATATATGAACTTAAGTAAGTTTATTATATTAATTATCTACATAAAGATAATATATTATATATATATATATATATATATATATATATATATAGATGTATACATATATTTTAATATAATTAAATTATAATGTTTACAACTTATATCATTCAAATAATTATCCATAGCATCGTATATATTTTTATGCTTGATCATAAATTAATGAATATGCGAACTGTGGCACTTTCCGATATGATTCAATATACTGAAATATATTGAAATGCATTTCAATAATAATGGATTATGTTAATTGGGCCATTTTATATAAACTAAAATGGTATTCCAAAGTTAACATATTCTACTCCCCTTAGGAATAAGCCTTGACGTGGCGGGGGAGCTGAGTACTTTCAAAACTGAAAGGAAACTAATTATTCCATTATATTTTAAAAGAAAAGAGGGTAAGAAAGCTTCAGCCCTACTCCCCCTAGGAATAAGCCGTGACGTGGCGGGGGAGCTGAGTACTTTCACAACTGAAAGGAAACCAATTATTCCATTAGAAGAAATGACCGTATAAAAGTTAAGCCCTAATCCCACATAGATCCTATACAACGGTAGTTTAGTAAATAGGCGGACCAATAATTAAAAAAAAATATTGTCTAGGCCCACATAACGTTCCCTCCAACCTTCTTTATTGTATGTTGTATATTTTTTTGTGCCTTTGTTACATTTATTATACCAAAACATTCGACGCAGTGTATTCTAGCTTTATTGGAAATAACAGTCAGTATAACTATGGTGGAGGGTATCCAAAGTTCGGCCCGGCCGAACTTAACGCTTTTTCACTTGTTAAAATTAGTTTTTCAAAAACTAACCTTAGCGGTGGATTTTTTAAAGTTAATTTGTTAGAGACTACGCTCAGGCGTGAATTTTATAATTCATTTTTCAAAGATTATCCCTTGGCGTGGAATTTTTAAAATATTTTTTAAGAATATCTTAGAGCCTGAATTAAAAATTCCTTAGGCGGGAATTTTTTCAAAATTAATTTTTCAAAGAATGTCTCAAAGCTTATGTTTAAATTAATTTTTCAACGACTATCTCTGGGCGTGGGTTTCTTAAATTAATTTTTCTAAGACTATCCTTAGCTTGGAGTTTTTAAAAGTGAAATTTTCAAATGCCCACGTCGTAGTTAAAACTATGTGCTTTCTTCTTTAGGGTATACCATGTTCGAAGCATATCACTTCCTCCTTTGTGTGTATTTGTTGCCAAAAGTCACTTGAATCCTTACGCAAAACTTTATCTTCCTGTGTAAAGCAAAATGGAATATTCGACAAAGTAAACATATGGCCATATCTATAATGAAATTGGGAAATTTGTTCCCAATTCAATTGGACTACTTATTTATTTATGAAAGGATGAAAGGAGTCCAAAGGAAGTATAGAAAGTAAAATGTTACCTACATACATATTTCTTTTCTACTTCTTATTTGAATGTTCGAAAAAAAGAAATTGAATGGATTATTGGTAAATAATGGATAATAAATTGGACAGGATTACTTTTTTCGAATCCCAAGAAACCATTGCTATTTAAAGAAGAGTTTTTTTTTGCTGTCTGATAGGAAATGCTAACAGGATAAATTGGATACATTCGATACGAAACAGTTCAGAATGGTTATTAAATAACTAATTTGATATTCGAAATTTAATAATATTTACACTAATTGAAGAAAATACTTTTTTACAAATCCCAGTCTTAGGACTAGGCATTGAAAAAATAATTTTTAAAAATCCACCCCTATTTGTAGGCAATGAAAATTTAATTTTCAAAAATCTACGCCTAAGGATAGGCATTGAAAATGTATTTAACAAAATTATCGCCTTGGGTTAGGCTTAAAAAAATAATTTAATTTTTTTATTTGCAAGCAATGAAAAATTAATTAAAGAAAATCAACTCTAACTATGCTATGAAAAAATAATTTTAAAAACTTACTCCTCACTCACGCCTTTAAAACAATATATCCAACATACCACCTTTGCCAGAAACTGTCCAATTAATATCAGCTATTCATTATTATTTATTATGAATTGGGTTGTTTCAACAGCATTCAATTAACTATACCCTTAGGGTTACAAGTCCTCTTAAACAAAAGCACAAACACACAAGCCTACACACTCTCACTGATATACTTATAGCATATTGGATACATTATATCCGGTTGACACCCTCAGGTGTGGCATCTAAATGAGTTCCACCTGTTAATGCATTTGCGAAAGTCCATGTTGTCGCTGATGATGATGAGAAAGGCGTCCTGATTGTTGAAAGAAGCACATCTGCACTGCCATCCGTCTACAGGAATTTGCCATTTTTGAAATTTGCATTAAATTGATATTTGACATGAAATGTATATTTGTGGCCACGGACATTATCATACACACACACAATGCAATTATTATTATCATACACACACAATCCATTTGTGTAATTGTTGTAGCCCCACAGGTGTAAGAGAGATAGAGAAGTCGTGGTTAGCAGACGGACCGGTGTGCCTGATTAAAATTCATTTGATAATGTCATTATGTGGCATCATTAAGAGATTACTGTGTGAAGTATTAAATAAAAATGCGTTTACATAGATGATAATGTTTGTTGTTGTAATAGTTAGTGGTGTTTTAGTTGTTGTGACAGCCATACTATTAATTTCACTGTTTGGCAGCCAATTAACATTTTAGCGGATAATTTTTATTTTTCAAATGCTTTGTGGGTTGGTTGAATGGGTGATGGTGTTGGTAGATTGGTTTTTGTAAAAATTACAGATTTACATATAAAATGAAAATTTATTTGCAAAATAGCAAAAATAAAGATAATTGAATAAATAGCCATTTAAGTGAACCCCACCCATTCTCGATTTTAATTTTTCAAGACTTTCAATGGGCTGGTAAATCAATAAGAATGCTTGTTAAGGTCTGTAACTTTGCACACATACATTTGAAGATTTAGAAGAGAAGAAAAATAATTTACAAAAAAATTGGTTATTGTTTTGTTGTTGTTTTTTGTAATTAAAGAAAAGTCCTTATTTTTGATGGCGGGCATGATAACTCCTCACTGGAACATCGGAATTCGAAAATTCCAACGGTGTTAGAAAGAGTACATGCCTGGCTCTCATATGAACTAGGATTATGGACTCTCTAAAATTAAAAAAAATAAAATTAATTGACGCTCTAAAATTAACAAAATGGCGGACCTTTGAAAAAATATTTTTGGAAAATCGTCAATTTTTGACCAAAAACCAAGCTAAAAAATAAGTAAGATCACCGATTGGCTTTATCCTAGTTCATACGATAGCTATACACTCACAGAGAAAAGTGTTAAAATTTGGAATCGATTGGGTTATTAGTTTTTGAGTTATCGTGCCCGACATTCGCAAAAGAGAAAAACGCGTTTAAAGTTTGAAAAGCCCTTTAGCCGTCACTTGATTCTGACTCAATAAATCGGCTATATTTTAAAGAGTTCGTGAGATTTTCACTTGAAACTTTGTAGGGACATTCTTGGACTAGTGTAGAATCGGACTAATTTTAAAAAAAAAAAATTGACCCCGAGAATGGGGGGTCCCCTTAATAAAAAAATATTTGTGGAACATTCAAAGTTATTTTTAGGCGCTAGATATAAAAACAGTATTGTCATTGGAAAGTATTTTCTATAAATTTCCGTTTTGTATTCTTTGAAAAATAAAAATCTGTAGTCAATTTCATATTTAAATAAAGTCTTGGATATCCCACAGAGCAAGTGGCTATGTGTGTGTGCGCATTTTCTATTACAATAAGTATTTTGTCTCTATATTGTTTGCCATTTGAGAACCAAGTAGCTTTGAGATGTCTGTCGTACTGCATCATCTTGTGTTCGGTCTCAAAATTACCATGATGGTCATTTCCTGTATGCATGCTTCTGTGTGGGTGGGTATATGTCAGGATACTTCTTATACTCCTTGTTTAGGCGAGGAGTTTGCTCTACTCCTCGCCGTGTTTGTGAGGGGGGTGCTTAACTTCTTAACTCAAGGGAGCGGGGGGTGCGAGCGACAAGAACTCCCAAGAAATTAATGGTGAATGTGGTGATTCGCGTGTGTTGGTGTAGGCAGAAAAGAGAATAAACAAATAAATAAAACACAAGTATTATTAGTAATAATCTATTGGTTTTATTGGAGGCTCTTTTCCTATTACAATAAATAAATTACCTTGTGTAATTTATGGTGGCGGCGACAGAGGCCTGTTAGTATAACGCGTAGACGTTATTTGATAGTAGAGTCCAAGTTGACTCTTCGATAGCTACAAGACAAGTGAAGTGAGAGTTCTTGTGATCGCAGAGGATTGCTTATCTATTTCTACTAATACATATTCCAATGAGTGAAAATAGCAAAGAGAGCAAAACAACTACTTCCCCCGCTGGTAGGTCATCCGCGCCCTACGGTATCCGCAGAGGGAATGTGTAGGGGAGATGCCAGTAATGCCAATCAGCATCCGTGATTGATCCAGCTCAGGAAGTGGTGTCAGAACATATCAAAAATATACACTCCTAATGGTGACTATAAGAAGTATCCTGACTATTATTATTATGATCATCAATTCCTTTCCTTTCTCTTTATCGAAGTTTTTATTTTCCTGATTACTTCCTCAACTAGTCAATAATATTTTGCATCCTTTACTTTCAAATAGTTGTTATGAAGTTCTTTCACTTGTTGCAAATAAATATATTTATGGATATGTAGAAGATGAGAATGAAAAAATATATTTGAAGAGATAATAATATTCTGCTACAAGCTTTCAACATAGGTGAAGTGAAAAACAACATAAGATTATGTGTGAGAAATCAAGTGTACTGACATTTTTGAGTTCTCAATAAAAACTCTACACATTTTCTAAACCGATTAGGTTTTTTAATAAGTATATGTTTGAAAGTAGTTTAGTTATGGAATATTATCTTCAGATGGCTACAGTGGAGCATAGGTAATTTTAATATGGTAATCAAGGCGTATACGTTATAAGAATTAAAATATATCACATCAGACATACGCACCCATGTCCAAGAACAAGATTTGTTAAGTGGGCCGTAGACGATCATGCATGCATGACATCAAAATCGTATACGTGTGCATGAAGCTTCAGCGCACACGGTTCATGCATTCATTTTGCATTTGATTTCGTGCTGTACAGACAATGTCGACAACGGACGAAACAATTTTTTCGATTTATTCCTTGTGCTTACAAAATAGAGAAAATGCTGAAAAAGGGCTGAGAACGACTGGCATACTTCCAACAACTCTATAACATTTTTTTCGCAGTATCCGACATCTCAATACAGCCATTCCCTTTGAAAAAACGTCACAAATGAGAATATGCATGATGCCTCCACCGCACACACGTCAAAATCGAACGTCATGCATGCGAAAAATCAAAAATTTTTGATTTTGCTTAATGCATCGTAGGTGTGACACATACATACAAATTTTCACTAACACCACAAAATGCATGTCATGCATGCATGACCGTTTACGGGCCACTTTATTGTGCAATATTAGTGGAGAATTTTCTTAAATTATAATTTATTCATCAATGTTTCAAAAATATTTTTAATTATTTTTTAGGGGTTTTAAAAATTTCAGTAGTGTTGACGGGTTTTTTGGGATACCATTTGTATTTTGTTTTTGCAAAATCGTCAGGCTGAAGCCCAGTTCGTTGTTTTTATAAAAAAACAACTATTTGTTTGTGGGGAATGTATGGCATTGTCCGCAGAGGGTTAAGATCCTCATCAGTTCCCTTAGTTTTTTGTTGTAATATTCGATCCAGAAGTTATTTATAGTTTTTTCTTATTTATAAATTTAAAAATATTTTTTGAGCCCTATTATCGACAGTGGGCATGATATTTTTTACATTTTTTGAGACCTGCAGTTGTGGATTTTTTTTAAATATTTGTGAGGAGTAGCAAAAACCGAGGTATATTTAAAAATATTTTTTTGGATTACTTATTTTGAAATATTACTGCAATCGATTGATCACCAAATAATGTGACATACACCAATAGCAAATTTAGAAGTATTTATATACCGAACACAACCACCATATTCAAATGGTATGTGAAAAACGCAATTCCACTTGAAGGGAAAACGATAAAAAAACATAAAAATTCTAGTTAGTCAAATACAGGCAGAGTCATAACTCGGAAACAACAAAGCAAATATTTTCCAATTTTTCCCCTTGTTATTGGTTACACATTTTTTTGTTAAAAGCATTCATGCCTTTCCAGTCGAGGCATTCATTCCATCCACAATTTCGTCCTAAATCCTGTCATCCAGCCACAACCATGGAATTTTTTGGTCTATGCATAGACCATGGACGGATTCATATCTGGTCTACTGGGATATGTTGCTGATGCGGGGGACGAAGGAATATCAGTGGGAACTGTTGAGTTTTAGTCATGTGCGGATTTATTTTTCATTCAATACTGGAGATAGACTAGATTTTTGTTAAACGAATTTTTGCCAGAAAACATGTCTGGCAAACTAGAACAACAAAGAAAAATTGGGCAATTTGATTGACTAGTCATGGAAATGTGTTAGTTTTGGAATCACATTTTTGCATGCAAATGCTGTGCGGACATGCACAATGGGATGCAGCTTATAGACGTGGAATTTTTAAAAATTTTGTTTAGGGGTTCTACAATAGGCGTAGATCTTGTAATCATATTTTTTGGGGCATGGACTTTTTAAAAAAATGTTTTGGGGCATGTATAGGCGTGGATTTTATTTAAAATGTGTTATATGCCTTACCATAGGCAAGGAGTTTTTACAAATATTTTTATATCCCTTATATAGGCGTGGATTTTTAAAGTTTATTTACAGGCTGGATTATTTAAAGTCTATTTACAGGCGTGGATTATTTAAAAAAGGCGTGTATTTTTAATGTTCATTTATATTTATAGACGTGGATTTTTTAAAGTCTATTTATAGGCGTAGATTTTTTAAAGTCTATTTATATGCCTTACTATAGGCGTGGATTTTTTACAAATATTTTTATATCCCTTATATAGGCGTGGATTTTTAAAGTCTATTTATAGGCTGGATTATTTAAAGTCTATTTACAGGCGTGGATTTTTAAAGTCCATTAAAAAGGCGTGGATTGTTAATGTTCATTTATAGGCATGGATTTTTTAAAGTCTATTTATAGGTGCGGATTTTTTAAAGTCTATTTATAGGCGTAGATTTTTTAAAGTCTATTTACAGGCCTGAATTTTTTTAAGTCTA
>NW_026886178.1:0-72788 GCF_032173495.1 Musca vetustissima
GGTGGCTTCTGCATTCACCTGAAGGTGCTGGAGTTTTGCTGCTGCTCTTCCAGCCAGGCATGCGCAAGCATTTGCTGCGGCACTGCCACTTTAATAACCATTTGTAATGCGAACTGCAACAATTTGTGCGGCGTCTCACTCAAGAAACCATCATGCCTGGTGGTTATACAAGTCTTCGTCGTTGTAGTCGTCGCAAAGAAATTTTCATTAAAACAAGATCTCTAAGTTGGCCAACGGTTTAGTCGGCAAAAGAAAGTCTAGCGTAATGTTTGCACAGGAAAACTAAAAACGAAACGTAGAAATTCGAGGCGGAAAACAACATTAAACGTACACCCAAAAAAAAATAAAAACTAAACAAACACTAACATGGCCCAGAGAAAAATCATGGCGGCTATTAACAAAATAAAATTTAAACATCATTTAAACAGCAAAAGTTGTTGTTGGTTTTGGTTTATTGTAAGTTGAAATGAAAAGCAATTATTTAGCATAAACTAGATTAAATAGCACATCTCGCTGCTGCTGATGCTCATCCATTTGTGTGCTTAGTTACAAATGTTAACATAATAGCTCACAATTATTTAACCATTGCAAATCTTTGAAATTTTGAAGAAGAAGAAGAAAACAAAATTAAAACACAAATTAAGAAATTAAAATGAAATATGTATTAAAAATAAAAAACAAGTGGAAAGAAATGTGAATTAGAAATTCAATATTTTTGAAAACATAATTGAAATGGCGAATAAATTAATATGGCATAACTCCATTGAAAAAAAAATGTTATGAAATTGTAGGCGGATTTTGTGTATGCTCTATTTTATTGCTGGAAAATCCAATTTGAAAAAAATTATATTATACAATTCGTGAAAAAGTAAAAAATAAAAAATAACCAATATGAACGGAAAATCCCAGTATGGAAAAGTGGAAACAACTTCAGCGAATTGCATGAGTTATTTGGTTCAAGTGAAAGTGATATACGATGGACTAGATTTTATATAAGACTATCATATCCTCACAGTCAATCCTGTCAAACTGAGCACAGTGTAATGCGCAAAAAAACACTATGAGAAAAAGAAAAGAAAATTTTGACATAGAAATCAATGGATATGGACTTAATACATTCTGAGAATCCGGTCACTCAAAATTATTATTTTAAAATCCAAGTTCACAACCCTCCACACCATGAGCAAAATCAGAAAAATATGTATATCTATACTAATAAAAGAGTAAAGTGATTGACTGACTGACTGATTTAACGATTCATCAACGCCCAGACGAAACGGCTGAAGCTAGAATCTTGAAATTTTGGGTGAGGGTCACTCTTGGTCCATAGGTGACAGATAAGGCTTTTAGAAATTCGTACTAGAACGGTACGAAAAGTACTAAATGTAATACCATTTGTATTTGGCGAACCCGTGGAGCTAGAACTCTGAAAATTGGGTTGGTGGTCGTTGATTGAGTGTAGGATAGATGTACTAAAGGTTTTTTTTGGAAATTCGGAAATGTACTAAATTTGGTACAATTTCGTAGCATGTGAATGGAGTGAGCTAAAAAATTGAAATTTGGAATGTAAATTAACGTTGAGAAGTAGGGTCGATATGAGGACAGTTTGGAAAGCGTGTACTCATGTGTACGAAAAGTACTATATGGTATTCTATTTGGTACAAATTTGATTTGGAGGTACAAATCGAGCTGGAATCCTGTAATTTGAAATTAAAATTAAAATTAAAATTGGGATATGAACGTAGTTTTGCAAATTTGTTTCTTATGTGTACGAAAAGTACTAAATCGTACTATAAGCGGTACAGTTTGGTTTTGGGTGAACCGATAGAGCGGAAACAATGAAATTTGGAGTCAGAATCACTGTTGTAATTTGAAATTAAAATTAAAATATTGGGATATGAAGTTTATGAAATTGGTACTAATGTGTACGAAAATTTCCGATAATCGGTGTTGGATTTGGGAAACTATATTATGGAATAAAATTTGGATTCAGGATCACTGTGGAGGTGTAGGATTGGGGTATGTAGGAAGTTTATGAGAATGGGTACTAATGTGTACTAAATTTGGTACAATTTGATTTTTGAGAGTCCGATAGTGTTGGAATCCTGAAAATTGGATTTGAGATCACTGTGGGGGTTTAGGGTTAGGGTATTTAGAAGGTTTTAGAAATGTGTACTAAGTGTACTAAATTTGGTACAATTTAAATTGTGGGTGAAGCGATAGAGTTGGAAACCTGAAATTTTGATTTAGGATCACTGTGGAGGTGTAGGATTGGGGTATGTAGGAGCGTATGAGAATTGGTACTACTATGTACTAAATTTAGTACGATTTGATTTTTGGGTGAACCGAAAGAGTTGGAATCCTGATATTTTGATTTATGAACACTGTGGAAGTGTAGGATTGAGGTATAGGAAGTTTTCGAAATTCGTACTACTGTGTACTAAATTTTGGTACAATATGAATTGTGGGCAGGGTTTAAAATGCTAACGCCAAAATAGCAAAAACACAGAAAATTGGTGCACTGCTAACTAAATTCATCCTCAAACTATGCAGCACACCCAAGCACAACTGCAACAAATAGCAATACATTACGAATAATTTTAGCAAGCAAAACTAAAGCTTCTTGATCTTGTCAGCAGCTACAAAATAGCAATGAACAACTACAACATAATTGTCAACGCGACTAACAACCAAAGCTGGAATACAATGAAGACTAAGCACCTTGACTGTGGCTGCTTAGCAAGATTTTTAGCAAACAAAACCCGAAATTTTTATTAGTTCAGTGTTGCCCATGGTTGAAATTTTATAAATTAAATGAGATAATTAAAAATGGCGATTATGATAATTTCATTTTTTCGAACAAAGACAATTAGTAATACTTGCTAAAGAGTTTAATTTAATATATTATTTAGTTTTTAGTACTATTATTGACAGTTTTAATTGCGATTTGACAAGCTTAAATTAAATAAAAACGCACAAAATGAAATGCCGTTTTTCTAATTCTGCGTTGGCAACACACAAACATAAAAACAACCCTCGGCTGATTATTCGTCGGCAGCGAAATATGAATATGTAGTCGTACTGCCGATTAGTCATAACAAAAAAAGCTCGCATGTGCAATACGTGCTTAGCACGGATGCTACGAACTAAAAAAGCTAGCCGTTTGCTGATTTAGTCATAATGTCAATATTTTTTAGCAGTAGCTCTGTAAGACTAATGCTAATATTTTTTGATGCTGCATTTTAAACCCTGATTGTGGGTGTACCGAAAAGTTTAAATCCTGAAACTTGGATTTCGGATCATTGAGAGGGTGTTGGTTTGGGTTAAGATGGAAGTTTTTGAAATTCATACTGCTGTGTACTAAAATTGGTACAATTTGAACTGTGGGTGAACCGATAGAGTTTGAATCCTGAAACATGGATTTAGGATCACTGCGGGGGTGTAGGATTGGGGTATGTAGGAAGTTTTGGAAATTCGTATTACTGTGTACTTAATTTGGTACAATTTGAATTGTGGGTCAACCGATAAAATTGGAATCCTGAAACTTGGATGTACAGAATTTAATACTATTTGGATTTGTTTGAACCGATATGTTTGGAATACTGAAATTGGGGAAATAAGCTTTTCATTGGATTATATGAAGTATATAATAATGGAAAGCAATGGAAATGAAATCGGTTATAAGATTTCTGTTGGATGGTTGAGGTGGGTACTTATGGACGTTTATATTAATGTGTCTTAAATGGAACTAAATTTGGTAAAATTCGGATTTAGGTGAACCTTTAGAGGTCGCATCATGAAATTTGGTACTTAATGGTTCGTACTTATGATTTTTATAGTAGGTTGTTATGAAAATTTTTATTATTGTGCACTAACTGATACTCAATTTAGATTTGGGTGAACTTATATTTGATTATGTTATGCTATGAAGTTATATTTGATTATGTACAGAGGGTAAAAAAAACACAAAATGTAGTATAGAGGTAGATTTTTGTTCCGGTCGGAATGGGTGTGTAGGGTTGAGATATAGAGGTAGATTTGAAACGCGTACTAAAGAGAACATATGTACTAAATGGTTCTAAAATGTTAATAATGGTCGGTATAGGGTTTTAAATACATCCCCGCTAGTAAACCATAAATGGAAAATTTATATGAGGGCTGGATCAGAACATTTAACTGTATTAAAAGCTGTCCGAACCGAAATGTTAAATTCCGAAACATGGTGCATTGAACAAATCCAGTTCAATGCACAGCTTAACTCAGTTTTTTTTTTTTTTTTTTTGGACGACAAAGGGATATTAGGGGTTGGTGGAAGGTTGGAACCCTAGCATATGATGCCAAGCACCCAATGTTCCTGCCATACAACGACCCTATTGTTAAGCAGATTCTGGATATGATTCAAAAGGAAGAACAAGCATTGTGGCTCACAATTACTACTGGCATCATCATCAAGACAGAGGTTTTGGATCATAAAAGGAAAGGCAATGACCCCAAATTTTGTACAGAACTGTGTGAGGTGTAACCGTGCAAGGCCCATATATTAGATGGGGATAGATTTGTCGTACAGTATCGATGAAACAATTACAAACAGATTTGTGCTCGCTGGCAGGGTGACATTTGGCAGTTAAAAAATATTTTGTTGTTTTTGTTTGGTGCATTCAGTTGAAGTGAACAAAGAGAACATTCGGCACATTTTACAGATTTTCTTTGACAAACGAGAAAATGCGAGCCAAGTAGCTAAAATTGTGAATGGTGTTTATGGTTTCGATACTGTAACAGCCAATTATATGCAATTTTGGCTTTGCACCTCGCCCAAGTGGTAGGTCGGTCGTCGAAAATGTCGATAAAATTGGAGAAATGATCGAGAAATGCCTTTAAAAGTGGCAACAAATCATACAACAAAACGATGCATTTTTGTTGTATGGTTGGACATTCCAAATCATGTTACATTTTACAGTCCTATAGTTCATATAAAAATATTGGATTTCTTTTCCCCAACCGAATATAATCAAATATGGGGAAATCTTCCATCTAACTGAGTCACGCCACCAAGGCCATTCATAGTAATCAGCGTCGACTATTGTGGATCATTGTGGGTTCATTACCAAATTAAAAGTATAAGGTAGTTCATTTGAAATCTGACAACGGATTCATATATAGGTGCTTTGAAACGGTTTATTGCTCGTCGTGGAAAATGTCGCACTTTATATTCAATGTGACGAATTTTGTAGTAGCTAAGAACCAGCTCGACGAGTTTAATCAGGGGGATTGTTTGGTGAGGACAGCAAAAAGGTAATAAAAGAGCCATGTTCAAGGGAAGGTATAGACTTCAAGTTTATTCCCCCCCAGAGCTCCACATTTTGGAGGTCTTTGCAAGGCTGCAGTGAAGTCGGTGAAGAAAATGTTACTGCGGACCACAGCTAGCGCATCAATAACACATGAAGAGTTCTAGGCGGTAGTCGTCGAAGTTGAAGCAATCTTGAATTTCAGACGACTATATCTCATATCGTATGACACGAATGATAACAGCGTCATATCCTTGTTGGTATGTACTGGGAAATTTCTATGAAAAATTTCTAAATTGACGTCTTTATATTCGGTATATATTATATATACCGATTTCTCTTGTTCAGCGACTTATGCTAACATTTGATGGAGAATATTTTTGTCATTTATACTATCCTTCTGAAACGACATCTAGTGGGAAAAATTGGTACAAACTCAGAATAAGATCGGTTTTAACCCTAAAATGAGTTTTAATTTTTTAAGATTTTTGGCGTTTAGGCTGATTAGGCGGAGTTTTACTATAAGTCTCAGAATAGACCAAAAATCTAAGGTCTATTCTGAGACTTATAGTAAAACTTTATGGCGAACATTTTTGTAGAATGTTCTTCTACAACCCCGATTTAAATGACATTTCTGGAAAAGGGGGCCGAAAAGACCCCTTGAAAGAGTCGACTGAGGATTAACGTACTAGACAAATATATTTCTCAGATTTATGTCAGTAATATTTCCTATTATACCATATACCTAATATACCAAGGATTTCGAGAAATCTTAATCCGAATATTCTCAATTAAAATTTGTTGCAAATTGCTAAGTTATAAACCACCAAAAGCAGGAGGTCTATCCGCCTCAATACCGAATGTGAAATCGAGCCCAATAATAATGAAATTAAACAATGACCAGTGAAACCGGAATTATCACAGGAAATGTCTCATGGGAATGTCCATTCAGCGGGCACAAGATTTCATAGTGAAAACATTACATCATCATCAGCAGTAGAAGGACTACCACAGCGAACCACCAAACGAAAAACTTACAACTAGTAGAGGCTTTTGAAAAAGAAAAACAAAAAGAAAATAAATATTTAACTACAGATCCCGATATTGATAAATCTCACAAAGTGTTGTATAAAGTGAAAGTCAATAATGGACCATGGACTCCCATGAGAATTCGTACATCGACATTGAGTGTTACTACACCGAGTACCACATTGCTCATAAATCACACCCAACACCATCTGATGATGACAATCGAAACTCTTATTCGAATAGATAACGCTCTACGGCGTCAACAACAACCAGAACAAGTACAACAGATGCTAATACCACACCAGCATCATCATTAGTGCAAAATCAAGCAAATCTTGTTCTGATACCTATTACGATGGTATTCTATCAACACCGAAAATTTACAATACAACCATTTTCGGAATCGTTATCGAAGTGTATATAGAATTTCTTCTATAGCTAGAAAATGCTGTCTTGCTCCCAAAAACAAAAAAACTTCTGTAGATCTAGAGAAGATATAAGATAAAAATAAAATTTAGCTAAGAGATTTATTACTTATTGTGGAAAATATTAAAAATTCTTATTCTTATTCTTAGCTAAATTAATTAACAATAAAATCATTGTTATGTAAAATTAATTAACAGGTTTTTTTTTAAGTTTTACCACCGCCTACGTGGCAATTTCTTTACAAGTATGCAAATTTTTATATTGTAGTATAAAGAAATTAGCCCGCCACTTCAAGGGTTTGCAGACAATAAGACATGCATTGTTAAAAAAAATATAGCTTTCAACACGATTGACAACAACATTCTTAATATGACTACTACAAGATTAAATGATAAGCTAGATAAAATCTCCTTATAACAGCAAATTTAAAAACAGAATTATTTAAGCGATGCAGAAGCAGGAAGGGGAACCCTAACTTTTACATACACACATTGATATTCAACGGTGCATTGATCAGTTATGTGTACATCTACAGATCACTGTCTCAACATAACGCATATTTTAAAAAGAAGAAATTGTTGATTTTCGTTTTTTCAAAAAACGAAAATCAACAATTTCTATTCAATTTATTTTTTGTTTATGTAATAAAATTCAAATGTTTATTTTTCTTGCAGATTTCTTTCACATGTATCCTATTTGTGGCGGCAGAATCTTCAAATAATCCAATAACCACGAATACAACATTAGTCGAAGAAAACAATTCAACATTTTTGGAACCAATCGCCGAGGCATTGGTGCGATATAGGCGTCATCCACCACGTACCATAGTTAAGCATATTATACGACCGAAACGTGTTAAAGTCAAGCGCTTTAAGAAACCCAAAATAAAATATAGCTTTGCCGAACCGCCGACCACAATCTATTATAAGAAATCCAAACCATCATATAGTCATGCACCGCCCACATATGATTCTTCGATATTCGAAGATTTTTCACACATTAATGTGGAATCGGCTGATTTTGATTTGCCACCATCCAGTTATGAGACACAAAGTATGGATTTCGATTTATACAAACATTACGAAGAGCAGGCGGAGCATGCCTATAAGGAGATTGAAAAGCCCTCATATAGTTATAGTGCACCGGCAGAAGTTTCCCACAAAGAGGTGGCAAAAATTCCCTCATATTCATATCCGGCACCAAAGGGTGAACGGAAACCTCATACACAATATGGAGTGCCAACGGAATTCACCTATAGTACAGGTTATGACAAACCCACTGGAAATAGTTACAGCTACGAAGAAGAACATCTACCGGAACATGGTCATTCATATGCAACTAGTTCTCATGATTCGCATGGTGGTGGAGGTGGTGGTTACAGCAGTGATTATCATGCACCATCATCTTCATCAGCATATGAAGATCATTCAAATAAAATTCCAGAACATGCTGCCGACTTTTCTAGTACCGGTTCACATGGCAACGATTATTCTTACCATCCAGAACAGGCATCTTCATATCCGGAACATTCATCACATCCTCATGTAATAGAAAGTGGAGGCGGCGGTGGACATGAGGGGGGAGGTCATGATTATCAGTATTCGTCATATCAACCTCCCAAAGAGGAGTATAACTATAGCCCACCACAAATGCCAGCCAAGCATCCACCTCGCATACCAGCCACCAAGTATGGTGTACCGGATCTACATTTGCCGGTGGCAAATTTTAATAATTATAATAAATATTCTGTACCAGAGCACAAACCTTCATCATCCTATGACAGTTATAACAACAAACACCACTTTGCTGAACCTCCAGATCCACAAAAGACCACAGTGGAAATAACCTATTCACCATCGTATGAAATCAATGTGCCACCAAAGGGACATTATTACCCTGCACCAGCTCCTGAACATCCCGAGTCCAGTTATCATCCAAATCAGGGCCACCAAGAAGTTTCCGACTCACATCAACCATCACGATATGAACCAGCCCCACCACAAGATCTACCCATAGATCAAAATCATCAACACCCTCCCTATGATTACCCCAAATCAAGTTATGAAGTACCGATTTACGATCCAATACCCTTCGATTCGTCTAGCCATCAAAAGCAGGAGGTTTACCCTCCACAACCATATGATATTAATGCCTGGCAAGAGGACACCAATACCGAATATGAAGCCGAACCCAACAATAATGTATCTGAACAAAGACCAGTAGAACCGGAATCGTCACAGGAAATGCCACATGGGGATGTCCATTCAGCGGGTACACGGCCTCATAGTCAAACCACCTATGTTACACCACCATCGCCAGTACAGGGACTGCCACAGCGTACTCGCAAAAGAAAACGCACGAAGGGTGGGTCACAATATCATTCAACCACACTGGCCACAACCAAACACATATTGGATGTGCCCGAACTGGAAGAAGCTTTTGAAAAGGAGAAACAAAAGGAAAATAAATATTTAACAACAGATCCCGATATTGATGAATCTCACAAGGTGGTGAAAGAAGTGAAACCCAATAATCATGGACCATGGAATCCAATGAGAATTCGTACATCCACGTTGAGTGTTACTAAACCGAGTACCACATTGGCCATAAATCAAAATTATCATCACAACAATGACCATCGAAACTCATATTCGAATAGGTATCGTACTACGACGACGACAACTACAACAACAACTAGTACAACAGAAGCACCCAGACACTATCAACGTACTCGGACTTCGACTGCCACCACACCAGCACCACCATCATTAGTGCAATATCAAACAAATCATTTGCCAAAAATTGAAATTGTATCGATTGAAAAATCACGTTCGAGAACCTATTACGATGGTATTCTATCAACACCGAAAATTTACAATACAAACTTTGTTCGAAATCGTTATAGAACAGTACAACAACCGGCCACCTCCACGATAGCACCACATCTTAGTGCTGGATCAAGATCATCGTCTTCGGCGTCATCATCATCCTCGACAACGACCGTGGAAAGGTTTCCAAAACGTACAACCAAAAATGTATTCGATACGACCATATTCAAAAGTCCTCTCAACGATCCGGAGGTTTATCGTAACTTGCCCAAAAATCATAAATTATTTTAAAACTTTTAATCTGCAGCATGTAAAATGGTATTACTATTTATCAATTAATATAAGATTTAAATGAAAACAAAAATTGTATTTATTATTATTTTGTTTTTAAATAAAATAATTAAAGCTTTGTCATTTAAGAAAAAATCACAATGTGTTTACATATATTATTTTTGAAAATACGCGGTTTAGCTTTGACCTTCAACAACAAGTTTCCTTTAACACTTTGTACTCTGTTGTCCCCTGTCGCGGGACATCATAATTATACCTTATTACTCTGATGTCACCTCTGAGGAGACATTGACTAGATGACAAACTATATATTCCCCGTGTGTAATTGTCGAATTTGCGTAGACTAGGTAGAATAGTTAAGGATGTCTACACAGAGCTCTTATAATCATCTTATATTGCTGACAGGGCTTCAAAAAATTGAAATTCCCGCCTGTATAGATATTTTATAAAAACAGGTCTTCAGAAAATAGTTCAGCCCCTTGAGTCTCATTTTTAGCACTGGCAGTTCTTCAAAATTGAAAGTACTTGACAAAATCGAGAGTTTAAGACCTTAGTTTCTGAAATTGTTGTTTAAAAATTTAGGATTTTAGCTCCAATAAAATCTAAAAATATTTAAGAAAAACTTCTCTCATATAGCTCTCAAAGCCTTTAAAAACGCTTTGAGATCTGATAGGCCTTCTAATTTTAATCTACTCCTTAAACTATGTCCTTGCAAATTCGATACCCTGAAGTAAAATTCGTATACTAAATGCAAACTGTTTTTCTTTTTTCTCACTTGAATATATTCAAAATTTAGTAGGAACTGAAAACCATTTCCTCATAACATACAATGGAGGTCAAAACGCCAGATATTTTTTCTTTCGATATTAATGAGTTATTCATAAGGACAGTTTTAACCTAATATTTTTTCTCTTTCGCATAAAACTAAAAAAAAACATTTTTTCTACTTACAATGCGCTCCATGAAATTCTTCCATTTCTTGCTGGTGCTATACATTTGGAAATCATTGAAAAATACCGGTCCGGATGATGTTGGCGGTAGATCGGGTAATACTGAATCCAAATTGAAAACAATGCGACATTTTTCAATTAAAGCCTTCATAACGGGCATAAGGAATGAATATTGTTCTGGATTGCCAACTGTAAAAATCAATAAGACAATAAATAAAAAAACAATTTCAATATCCAATAATGTCCACTTACCCTCAATGGCAATATCCAAAGCTTTGTTAATCGAAAATAACAAATAGGCCAATTCATTGGGATTGGCTGCAGCACGACTTTGCAGTATGGCATGTAGTTTAGCAGTTGCCATTGCAACAACACCGGGATTCGGATGATGGGAACATTTCAAAAGTAAACCCAAACATAGACGTATCATATCTGACCAATCATCTGATGAATCGGATTGAAAGATCATTAATGCATCCAATAGAGCCAAAACACCATCTAATAATTTCGTGGAGCATTTTTTCGATTCATCTTCATTGGAGCCCAATACCACCAAGTCATAGACCATGCGAAGGATATGAGAGGCATTCTGGAAGAAATTAGGAATGCGATTAAAAATATAAATAAATGACAGTCTCTATCGTCTTGATTTTTATAGAAAAAAGCAGTTTGTTATTTTCAAATAATAATGATACAATACTTCTTATATTTTATTTCCAAATTTCCTATCATGTTTACTCACCTCTTGATTGATCAATGTTTGATTGCCATGTTCTGCCAAATCAAACAACGATGCTTGTACGGCCATTTCCAAGATCCTTAAACGCAACGACAAATGTGACGCTACCAATTCATTGTTAAGAGCCAATAGATTAATACAACCCAAAACTTGACCCCTTTCTTTCCAACATTCGGGATGATCATTGCCAACTCCCCTCCAAAATATTGTAAACAATGTATTGGTCACCAAATATACCAATTGTTCTTCGCTATCCACATCCGCTTCGGAAGAAAATTCCAAATTACTTTCAATTGAGTCGGTTTTCTTGGCACCCGCCCTTGCAGATTGCGACGAACTATCAGAACTCATAGATTCCGTGCGTTGTTTGGTGACTCCCGGTAACACGGTGTCCACTGTATCACTACTTGTGGTACTTGTTTGATGGGTCAACGATTCAAATGTATCCTGCAAATCGTGAGTTGTTTGTCGGATAACCGAAAATACAGAGCTAACATTTTCCACCACCACACCCGAAACGGTGTCAGCTAATTCTTTTATTTCACTTTCCAACACATTGGCAGCTTCCGAAACACTGGCCTGTATCTCATTCAATATTAGACCACTTTCATTCGGATCATGGGCCTCCATTTGTTCGATTTGTTGTTCACAGAAATTGATGAGGTCACCTTGATTGTCGAATTTATTTTCATCTTCCAACAAAACATCCAGATTAATGCCAAAACTCTTACGTTTCTCTTCATCGGGTTTGACATTTTCAATGGGTCGTCGTATCAGTAAACGGGCAATGGATTCCTGCCAACCCGGTTGTTTGGCTATGGCTTGTGCGGAGTTTTGTTTAGTAAAGGTGCATTGCAGTAAACGTTTGGCGACTTCCAACTTCACCGGCAATTCACAGCTACTCACATTGTGTACCAAAAAGATTATGCCACAATAATCAATGTCAGGGCTCAACATTTCATCCAGTAAGTGGAAGAGAATGGTGGAGCTCAACACCATAGGTATGGTATAGGAAAACAGCCCGGGAAACAGCGAGGCATCTGTGGTGGGATCGTGTAAACGCATTATTTGTTTGTATTTCGGATGGACTCGTGAGGTGGACAAGATGCTGCTAATAAACTGAAAAAAAAAAAAAATAGAAAATTAAATTAACTCACAATTTCAAAACGCTTGTAGAGAGCCAAGGCCCGATTTAGCTTACCCTTATGGCAGCTTCTTGCAATTCACAACTATAGTTTTTATCTATAAAATAATTATAAATCAAGTTTGCAGCCTGGGGCTCATGCAGCAACAGTATCAACTGATCACGACAATTTTTACCCTTAATATGCATATTCATGATCTCCAAAAACTCAATTAGAACATGATCCTGTTTCACCGAAGCCAAAAATGATATAATTGTACCAATC
Source organism: Musca vetustissima (assembly GCF_032173495.1). Classification (NCBI taxonomy): domain Eukaryota; kingdom Metazoa; phylum Arthropoda; class Insecta; order Diptera; family Muscidae; genus Musca; species Musca vetustissima. The sequence continues at coordinate 12,958 of NW_026886178.1, forward strand.
TCCTTGATATTAACATCCTTTTGCAGATAGAAACGAACAATGCCAAACATGGTGGAGCGAATGGTCTTAGCATCTTCGGGTGTTATATTCTCCGGTATGCCATAATATTGACGAACTGTGTCGAGGAAAAATTGTACACCAAACTTTTTGCGAAAATATTTGCGATCATTTTTTATCATTGCTCCCAAGTATTGCACATGACCCAGTGTTATTTGAAACGGCATACGAACCCAAATATCAAAATTAAAAGCTATTGAGGTGTAGAGTTCTTCCAATAGGGCTGCATTCGGCTGACCAGCTGAGTTTTTGTGGCCCTGCAACGATTCCATAAATAGGTGGGTGGCCATTAGGGCATTAACATCAAACATTTTTGCCGGACATTTTTGCAACATCATGCCCACAATCGATAGGCATTCCGAATGCAATAAATTCTCTTGATTATTGTCATGTTCGTGTGTTAGATAACGTATGAAACACATAAAGCTGGCCAATGGGAATTGTATCATTTTCCATTCGGTATACGAGTTTGTGGATAAAATTTCCCAATCGGCAAATTCTTCGGTTACAGGAGTTTTTATTGATTCTCCCGATTCCAAGGCGTCTGTATCGGTTGCGCTCAACGAGAAATCATCATTGTTCTCTTTAATAATGCGATGTAAGATGGGCAATATGGCTTGAACTCCACCCACACTATTAATGGTGTCTTGTATTTTAACAATTGCACAATGTTGGGCCTGTACCAAACCCAAATGTTTGCCAGTTGGTATTAAATCCAAACAGGTATTGTGTGAATAGGCTCCGGGTGAATAGCAAAATACAAAACGTGATGTCAATTCCAAGATATCATTGTCTTGAGAAAATATCGAAGAGAAATTAATGCCAGCATCAAAAATGGTCTTCAAACTAGTGGTGGGTTCGGCCAGCAAAACTCCACCGACTTGACCGCCAAGGCAATGTTGTTCGCCAAATACTGTTTCCTGCATGCCAACGGGGAAATTCTTGACATTAGGATCAAATGATGTCGATTGTGTTCTGAGGGGTAGGGTAAAGTAATTGGAAACCTAGAAAAAACAATAAAAAATTTTGGAAAAAATTAAATTATGAAATGTGTATAAAACTGCTTTAAGGCAATAGAAATGTGCATTTCCATTTAAAAACCACTTACATTCGATGACAATGTCTTTTCCAATAGACTAGGCAGCATGCTGCGATAACCTTGATTGGTATCTTGGGACGATGATCTTGGTAAATTGCCACTGTTTGTATTTGCGGCTGCCGGAGTTTTTATTTCTTGTAAAGCCGAACCCACTGAACAATACAAGAAAGGCTGTAAAGAATAAAATAAAATATTAACTTTTTTTCTCCAACATTTTCACTGGCTCACATTGCTTACCTCATTTATGGCTGCCACTTTCAGAGTCGCACTTATTTTTTGCACAAAATCAATGAAAACATTTATTTGGCTATAGGAGAAAGGCCTTTTTGGCGGTGTTATAGCCACCGTTACATAATGCCATTGACCGTCTAGTAGGGTCGTTGATGCCACCGATGAGGTCAAGTATTCACGTTTTGTGAGTGCAGCAACGACAATATTACCATTGTTTTGTATGAATATCTCAAAACCAGTATTACTGCCGGTACGTAAACTGAAAAGAAAAGAAAAAGACAAACAAGGGTAACATAATAGCAATAACACACAATGGAACAGATAATAGTTATATAAGTATTTATTAATTCATTTTCAGGCACAGGTTTTACGAGAAGAAAGTAACAACAGGATGGAATGGGGAATCTAGGTATAGGACCTAAAAATCCATCTGACCAGAAATTTCTAAGCTTAGATTTAAATCATTAATTTCTGGGAGTAGAAAATAGGTAAGGACAACCATAGGGATCATAACAGATCACTGCAGAATCAGATCTCGTTTTTTTAATAGGAGATAAATAATAGAAGATTAATAAAGTGGAAGAGAAAATATAAAATATTGAACATCTACTTTATCACATGCTTCGATGCCGAGGGTATAAACATCTTGGGAGATTCGAGATAGAAACCCTAACTTTTTTCTCTGTTTGTTGAAATTCTGATAGAAGACCAAATACTTTAAAAGGTAAGACAGAAAATATAAAATGAAATTGAACATCTACATTTTTTAAATTTAAATTTCAAACGAACTTGCTGTACTTTGACATGCCAGCCCTTCAGAGGATAACATGCCACCTTGCTGAAATTTTCCATTAAATGGTATTAATGGTATCTTCGAAATGTGTATACCCATCAGCCGATGGGTAACTTTTTTCTCTGTTTGTTGAAATTCTGATAGAAGACGCAATACTTTAAAAGGTATTATATTGACATTTTAGCTTTTATTTGTGTGTGTGTGTGTATAACAAACATTTTTTGATGTTGATCTTTTGTGTGCTGTGGGCAGATCGATTACATGAAAATTGTCAATAAAAACATATAAGATTTTTATATGTTTTTTATTTTAATTTATAAAAGAATTACGTGTGATTTAATTAATTCAATAGTTTTTTAAAAGCATAAACATCCAAACAAATTTTTAAAATGGTATTCATAAAAAAATGTGGAAAATTTTTTTAATTTTAACTTCCAAAATACGAGGGTTTCAAACTGGCTGTCACTATTTGACAGTGCCAGCCCTTCATGCTTTCCCAGCAGTACAGCAAACCAAACATCACAAAACAAACAAACAAACAATGCACACACCTTGTATCACAACAAAAAATTTTCCATTAAATGGTATTAATGGTATAATCGAAATGTGTTTACCCATCAGACGATGGGTTTACAACAATTATAATAGATGATTTTGTATTTTTTATAATATATCCCTTTTGTTCATCTAGTCGTAAGATTTTATACGAATTCCTATGAAAATTTCACTTACTTCAGTAACATTCTACGGCATTCCTGACGCTGTTGGTCATCCGTTTTGGCATCAGTATCTAATTTTGAATCAGATTTTTTCGTATTACTATCAAGACGTAATAATATATGAAATATAAAACCATAGGCGCCAGACATTGACCAATTTTTAATATCGGTTACCACAATACCATCTCCAGGTTCGCAAAAATTAAAATATTGAGAACACAAATTTGTGCTTGTCAGTGATTGTAACGAAACACTGACCAAGGTCTAGAAAACAAACAAAAAATGGATTAGAAAAATTATTAAATAGAAAATAAATCAATGACATACCTGCAACAATTGTTTATGATGGGGAAATTTACTTTCTTTGCGTAAAAGACTAAAAATACTCTTCAATTCAATGGGTATAATACTTAGTTTACTCAACTCTTCGATTAGTTTAATGTAATTTTGTATACATTGATCGGATAGCTTGTCCGAATGTTGCAAACACAGGCAGATACTTTTGATCACTCGAGTCTCACAGGCAATTGTTTTTCTAGAAAAAAAAATATAAAATATATTAACACGTCAAATTCTCAAAAAGAATTAAAATCATACGTTCCATAATTGTCGGTACAGGCTTTCAGTATTTTATGACTAAGGAAACCCTGTTCTCTGGCATCCATCTCGGGTAGCCACTCAACTAGTTTTGTCAATACTTCGGGCAATATCAGCAAACCTTTGCTGTCGTCATAGGCCAATTCAATGCATGCCTCCAAAAGATCGCTGGCGGGTAAACCCACTTCCATTAGACCGGTAAACAATTTACTAACTTTATCATAGTAACGTAATTGTTCGGTTATGCGTATTGAATTCCTGGTTATCGAAGCTAATGCTTTTATTACTTTTATTAGCAGTTGATTATAATCTAAATTCCATTCTTTAATTGATTTAGGCATTGCTATTAAAATATCCACCAAATTTGTATCTTCAATGGCCTCACAAATGTATCCAGATGTTGAGACATCACATAGAAACACATTGATATTGTCAATGGTGGCATCTAATGCATTAACATCGATTGTCTGATCATTATTGGGATCATTGTCATCGGGTGCTATATTAAAACTATCATCGGCATTCTTTTGGAAATTGTCCGTTTTTAAAAGTTCATCCAAAACATCACAGTATAGCTTGATAAGGGTAACTAAATCTATTTGGCGCTGTAAAGAAAATGGTGAAATATAAATTAGTAATAATGATGATATAAGATTGGCTTAATAAAAATGTTAAATATACAAAAGTCAAAAAATAAAGTAAACAAATATGACTTACTTCCTCCGGACTAGATTTTTGTAAAACAATGACCATTAGAGCACAGCATCGGAGTGTTATAGTTCGTAAACTATTTGATGTTTCCCATTGGGAAAGAATTTTCATTAAAACCGATACGGTAGCTGGACAAATGGCACGCATGCCATTACGCTAAGTTTTGAGAAAAATTAAGAAAATAAATACAATGTTTAATAATGGATTGCAAAAGATTAAAATCGATCACAATTGAAAAAAAAGATAACAAAAATATATTTTATAGACAAAAAATGGAGACCATCAACACCATCAGTTAAGACATTATTCATATATATGTAATATCTTCGCATAGTTTAAAGAAATACAGTAGGATAGGACATAACTACTCACCAAATTATCACAGATTGTATAACCATCACCAGATTTTTTATGACTATTTGTATTTGTTATAGAGGCTAATGTTTTCTGTAAACATTCAAGTGGTGTTTTGTATATGTAAGACAAAAAACAATTAGAAAAAATAGGATTATATACACCGACACCGTTTCTTTTTTTGTTAGGATACATTTTGAAAATAAATTATACATATAAATGCATTTATAATTAAACGGATATGTATTGGAAAAAATACAAAACATTTAAAATAGTTTTTCCTTTGGGAAATAAGCTTACCTGTGATCCACAAATTATTGCACCTAATGTATGTATCAGTGATTCTCCAATGTCGGGAAATGTTGTTATATCATTTTGTTGAAAGCAATCTAAAGTAAAAGGGAGACAAAACATCATTAATAATTAAAAAAAAAATCATGGATTATATCTATGGATAATATAAACAAATAATTTGAAAATAATTTTTACAATTTCATATTGACTAATTTTAATTGAGAACAGTATTTAGTTTATATGTATGCATACTTACCATATATAAATGGTATAATTTCAACATGTACCATATGTGGTTTGTACGATAATTTCCGATAGTCAGCAAAACTATTACGTAGAAAGCTACGCCACGTCAAATATGGATCGTACATAACCTCTAGGAATCGTGAAAAACTACGAAATAAATGTCCAACCTCTGGCGAAGCATATTTCTTGTCAATGCACTACAAAAAAAGACAATAATTTATATATACTTAAAATATTAATAATCTTGATATATATGATTCAATCAAATCAATTCCTGATAATGACAATTTTTTCTACCTCAATTATTATAACTTATGCACATATATATAATATAATAAATTATTTCATTTTAAATTGTAATCACTTACCTGATGATATACATGCGTTAATATAGCAATTAAATTTGGCTTATATTCATATTTGATAATAGCCAAAATGTTATCAAAGTGTCGACATACAATAATTAAACAGTCGACCAATATAGCAATTTGACGGATAGTCTCATCAGTTATTTCACCCTGTTGTAAAGCAACAAATAAAATATTAATGTGATTAACATACAACAATAACTATTAATATAAAACATCTTTGCCATACATACATTTTGACACGAATCACTGGCAACAATTATAAATTTACCAATTGCCGGTAACAATTCATCGGGTAAACGACCCAAGTGAGGCCCCTGATCTGATTGAACCTCATACCAATAGGGACAATCGTCTGCCGAGAAATCCAAAGGTAATTGACTTTGCCAAATGGAAACAAAACGTTCCATAAATTCTCGGAAATAACATTCCTCATTCTGAAAATAAATTGGAATATAATTAAACAAGTTGGTAAACGTTGTGAATATTGATTGCTCGTTATAATTAAGTCCTTTATAAATAAAGGATGGCCACAATGGCCGGGAGTGAGAAGTATCATATTTAAAAATATATTTTATTTTTGCATTGTATTATCTGATAATGGACCATATACGTTTTCTATTATAAACTCAAACAATTTAATTTATTTAAGTTTTTTTTTAGGTTTTGTAAATACTATGAACAACTATATTACTTCACTATTTTTAAGGAAGTTGTTAGTGATAGGAGTACACTCGATATTTGGCTTCTAATAATAGGCGATAGTAGGATTCCGATTATTTACACCTCCAAGTCGAATTTGCGCATCGCTGCAAATTCCACTTCAGAACGATGCACTGTTTGCAATAATTAAAATCACTAGAGGAGATGCTTGCCAGCTATTGTCTGCAGCCTACAACATCCAGCAGCTTATCTCCAACAACCCCCCGAGAATTGCCACCCCTTCTTGGCAACACTCTCCATCCAGACTCACTCTAGTGTTCGGACTAGCACTTCTTCTACTCCTCCAATTTTAACATCGAATGCTCATAACACCGAGGGCACCTACAGCACAAGTCCATGCAGGGGAGCGATCCACAAGTCAATGCATCACAAACTTCATGTATGAAAACAACATCCTCATTGCTGTTTTGAAAAAAAAAAAAAAATAATAAAACGAAGCTGCACAGCAGTTGTTCCCTATCCTCCTTCGGGATTTATACCATTCGGCAAGACAGGAATAGATACCATGGTGGGGTCTGCGCGATGTCAGATATATCATGACTTCCACTCCAACTCCTTCCAAGTCGGATCCTTTCTTAGAGGTTATGAGCATTTCAGAGATTCTGAAATTAAAGTTGTGAACGTATGTACTCCGCCCGTTAACAGCATTGGGGCTAGTTATCATCCATGTATGATCCATCTCCGGAAAGCAGATAATGAAATTATTCTTGGTTTTCCCAACTTATTGCGAACCATCACGGAGGAATCTACCAACGTCAAGCTAAGTGTTATAGACCTCCGGACATTACTATAGGCAGTCCATCGCTCCTTCTGTATACTTACTGGCAAACCAAGGTCGCTTTGAATTCGGACCATTTTCCCCCATCCTAGTCACTGTAGAGAATCCCAGAGATTTTGTATAGCCCGACCAGCGTACATTCATGAATTAATCTAAAGCCAATTGGTACTGCTTCACAAAATTAATTGAGGACTCCCTAACAACTTCCGGGAACCATGTGCTCTCGATAAGAATTAAGAACATTACAATAACCGGACCATAATTGTTCAAAAGGGAACAAGTTTGGCTAGAAGCATTTCACTGCTTGACTGACAGTATCCTGGTCTCTTAATGGAGGAATTCGATGTTCGTCGTCAGGACACAACCTGTTGCAATTCGAAGTTCATTTCTTGTGATGCTTGACATAATTGGAGTGCGAGGAGAAATGAAGGAAGTTATCGAAACCACAGAAATGTTAAGTTCTCCGACAGAAATATTAAGTTCTAAATTGTCAAAAAGATAATTCTCCAACGCTGGCTGTTCCGCAAAACAAGGGCTACAAAAAGTGCACTTGTATTGATTTTTAAAATGTATTTTATTCATTTGTATTCCGAAATGTAACAAGTTGAATTTAGATGCTCATCTCGGATTTTTCTGTATATGAAGTAATGAGCATTTGAATTCCGGAACTTCAGAGGCCCATATCTCGGGAAGAATGTACTTCCCCCATGAATGTCACATATTTTCGTGATCAGGGAGACGACATCTACACCTAAACTCAACTTAAGCCTCCGAAATTCCAATTGAATTTAAAATGGTAGTTAAACCTTTAAATATGAAATATCGTAACCTTATATTAATTTTCACCATATCGTTGTGATATATGAATATTTTATGAATATATGAATATTTAACTAATCTTTTAGTAAATGCGCATCATATTGAATTTGACTTTCTTTAAATATAGATTATAATATTTGTATGCTCTCTCCAACCTAATATACACACCAGACCAGCATTGTTATGATGAATTACAAGAAGAAGAACAAAAATTGCGGTAGGATGAATAGGTTGGTTGGTTGGCAGTGGCATTTTATTACACAAAAATATGTCCGCCAAACCCTTAACACCACCCACAAATATACACCCACCTATACGTAGAGCAACCTACACATGCAAACAAATCAACACACACACACACCAAAATAGACAATAAACACAACACTTCACTCCTCCTTGTAACTGCTGATAGCCGGTATACAGCATGGGGGGTAGTAACTTGTAGTTCCCAATATTACCATTATATAATCTCAAATCTGTGCATAATTGAATGCACTTCTATCGATTTACAATTATTTATATTAAATTTGTTTATTTGTTGTTGTTAAAAATATCAACAAATCGTCAACTATTGGAATGTTTATGGTTTTGTGGATGGACATCGCTGCTGACGACGATGAGTAATACGTGAAGAATGTTTGGACCATTAAATTCAGCATTGGCTTCATTTAACTTCTTTGGAATCATCATTGAACATGTTTGGAAATTATCTTAAAACCACTGAGTATCCAAAATCATCCTTTTCCCCAAATCACAGACACACACACTTCATCCAACCCGTTGGTGGTGACACTCACCTTCGTCGTGTACTGCACCCACAAATTGTAAATGTCTTTCTTTTTATCCATACTCCCGTCTCGGCATAAACTGCATTAATAGCGGTTAATTGTTTTCTTTATTCTGACTTGGACAAAAAACAATCCGGATTTATTTTCTATTTTTCATCAGAATCGTTGTATTTTTGTTTACAAATGACCAGCCGAGAAAAAACTTTACCCCAAGAATACCAATCAGCTGTTTTGGTTGGTTGGTGTAAGAGATGCCACATTGTCGAAAATGTGTTTATGGAAACAGAGTTGCCGACACATGGCTATTCAGAACAGTGTTGGCGAACATAATTGATACAATTGGTAGGTTTATATTTATGAATGATTTAGGGTACAAAAAAGTTTATTGTAATAACACTTGTCGTTTATATCGTCAATTCCATTAATATATGAATGACAAGAAACAAAAAGGTTGAAATAAAAAACTCTGATGATATGAATTATGAATAGTGTTGTATGAACGGGTTAATTCATGTACGTAATTCTGAGAGCGAACTACGTTGTTCGGATGCCCGTCAGAACATGTCATTAAAGCATACCTTAAGGAGAAACGTTTATTTTTTTTTTGGGACAAACGCAGGGTTGTATTTGAAATTATCTTTATTTAGCATAGAGTTTCGAGTTAAACGAGATATTGAGTGGATTTCATTTTGCATGGTAAATCGTGGTAAATTGACCTCGATTTAACAATTAAATCGAGGTAATGCACTTAATCACGGTCAAAGCTGTATTCTAAACACACTTTAACTGTTTAGACTAGTATTAAAGCCTGTTTTTATACTGCTAAATACACTCGATCCCAAATTTCAATTCCATAGCGTATACATCACCTTAATCATGTTCACAAATCCAGTGGATTATTTTTAACGTATAAACTATGGAATTGATATTTAAGATCGAGTATATTTCGTAAATTTAAACGCACTATTAAAATGAAATGAAGAGGATTTATCAGCTGTTATTTGTTTACAAACACATTTTACTGTTTTCATGCAACCTTTATTCATTTAAAAAATGTTTTTTCACTTAAAGGTCGTTTACAAAGAACCGGATTTGGTTAACCCAGTGGGTTTAAATTTTCAATTCCTTTGAATATATGCCAAATAAATCCTCATAAAGTAGGTTAACCCTGCGAAAAGTTCTAATGTAAATACCGTATTAAAATAAAATAAATGACATATTTTTTAAAACCAAGGAGTTTGGTCGTAAGTCACTCGATTTCGTTCGTTTAGAAGGTTTGGAATATTACTAAAACAGGCTGATAATTTTTATGGCACTTTTTTCAATCAACATTTTCATAACTTTGTTAAGAATTGCTCTCCATTAGGACATAAACGTTTCATAAAACGTTTGTTCTTTTAAAATTATAGTTCTATTTATTATAAATTCAAAAAATCAATTGTTCTCCAGCTGCCATTTTTTAGGAGATAAGCATACTTTAACCCTTTGAGCCCCGAATTTTTTTCCGTAGTCATAGAACAATTTTCTGTTTACAGATTTAATGTAACTATTCTAACTAGAACATGAACAAAATTTGATATCGCTACATCCTTGCATTCGCTACATCCTTCTGAAAAGCAAATGCTAAATCAAGGAAAGCAAATGCTAAATCGACGGAAAAATCGTTTTAAATTATTCTCTACATTCTTTTATACAAGAATCAAAAATAATTGTGGTGACAGAATTCGTACAATTCGAATACGAAGCGATTTAAATATTTTGAACTGTATACACAAATTTGTACTGTATACATTTTTGCCCTCTTCTCTATATTGAAAAGCTCATAGCTTTACCAAAAATATGAATTTTTAAGATTTTCTTTTGATATATGTTGTCCATAATCAGGTCTTGACGTATGAATCCAATGAATATATATCTACTACCTACATACTAAATATAAACTCTAAAACATTTTGTTGCCTGTGGGCAACATTGGGCCACAAAGGGTTAAGGAGAAACTATTTTATGGTGCAAAAAAGGTTGTATTGAAATTATCACGACTTAGCATATGATTTTGAAAAAAATCGGGATATTGAGTGGATTTGAATTTGTATGATAATTTTGTATGGTGAATTGAGATCGATTTCGTAATTAAATCGGGCCAATCCACTTTATCACGATAAAAGCTGTAGTCTAAACGCGACGGAAAGCATTCTCTTCTCTAGCCCTTCTTTACGAAGACCTCTACGATGTAATTTATATTTAGCTCTTACATATAAAAAACTTCAATGCTCCATGTTTCTTTCTTTGGGCCAAATCTGTTTCAGACAATTTGGAGCTTATTTACGAATATCCGTTCGTCTGCCTGTGTGTCTGTCTGGGTCGAAGGGAGTAACAGATTTCGTTCAAATTTTGCACATCGCAAAATAGATTCGAAACTTAGTTTAACACTAGAAAGACCGGAATTTTGTATATACCTATATTGCCTAAAATCGGTCAAAATGACTTCATTCTGAAAGAATTTTTATTTTGTAAAGAAATTTTTTTAAACTTATTTATTAATATTTTTTACATTATTTACAATCATACAAAACGTTGTTATAATTTGTTTTATGCGGGAGGGCTCTCGAGTTTCCCTTTATAAAAAACAAGAACGCGGACAATAGGTTAAAAAAAGAGGAAGTCTTTACTCAAAGAGTGAAATCGACTGGAAATATAAAATTTATTTTTCCCGATTTGTGTGTTCGTTTGTGTTTCTAGAGTATCAAACGGGTTTCGATGTTGTTGTACTGATCTGGTAATATAAGAAAAGCACTTTATACAATAATAAAAGTAGTTTGATTATTTAATATTTCAAAAAGATCAAAATGACCGCTTTTAGGCAATATAGGTATAGCACGTGTGAATACGGGGAATGATAGGGGGGAGGAAGCAGCTACTATGATTAATAAACGTAGTTCTATGTGGTAGAAAAAGTCACCAAATTTTAAAAAGCTGGGTCATAATATACACATTTGTTTTTGTACTTGAAATTGAAAAACGGTCAAAATGACTGCCTTCGGCAATCTAGTGTTAAGATCGAATATGGGGAATATCGGCTTACTTCTTCTGGTACCTTCCCCACAAAATGATCTGAAAATTAATTTTGTGATATCATGCGAACGGACTATCCGATTTGAACAAAACTTTTCACAACCTAATATTTTAACCATGACTTGTACTTGTATATATCGCATCAGGCGAATATATCTATAATAATTGAATATCTAATATAAGTGAAACTTTGCACATCGCAATATCTTCACCTCAACTACATTATATCTAAAGATGGAACCCGTAGGTTTATTACTTCCGCACGTAGTGTCAAAATGTTGAAAAGAAATGTCCGATTTCGGTCCGATGAAAATTGTCATATTTTTACCAAACCTAGATTAAGTCCAACAAGTGAAATAGCGTTAAGTTCGGCCGGGCCGAACTTTGGATACCCTCCACCATAGATATACTCACAGATACTTGAAATAAAAATATAGGGAACATACAAAAAAGTGTACTTATACAGACATTTCTACAACCGGTTATGGTCCTAAATATTGGTCCTAGACCCCATGTTTCTTTGGACCAAATTTGTTTTAAAAAATTTTGATTTCATCCACACTTTACCCATCTTATTATTTCTAACGAAATTAGTACAGCGAATTCGGTTGAAAAACGCGTTCAAGAACCCCAAAATACCGAAATTTGGTTGTACCCTTATATGGGCGATATCCGAAAAAATGGATCTATATTCATAATTTTTGTGGAGAGATTTGGGACCTATTAAAAACTCAAAATACTAAATTACAGCTAATTCGGTGAAAAAATGCGATCAAAACCCCCACAATACTGAAAATAAGGAGGTACCGTTATATGGGGGCTACCAGAAAAAGTGGACCTATATTTATAATTTTAAGTGGAGACATTTAGTACCCAATAAAAACTCAATGTACCAAATTTCAGCGTATTCGGTCGAAAAACGTATTCGGTCAAGAACCCCAAAATACCGAAAATTGGGGGGTACTGTTATATGGGAGCTATGTGTAAACGTGGACCGATATATCCCATCTTTGAACTTGACCTGTCTGCAGACAAAAGACTAACCTATGCAAAATTTCAGAACCCTATCTCAATAACTTCAGAAGATAGTGTGATTACAACAGACGGACGGACATGGCTAGATCGTCTTAGAATTTTACCCTGATCATGAATATATATACTTTATAGGGTCGGAAATGAATATTTCGATGAGTTACAAACGGAATGATAATATACCCTCCATACTATGGTGGAGGGTATAAAAATGGGACCCATAGGTCGACATCAGATTTCGCCCTAAATAACGTTTCTTTTTCGCCTAGCCAAAAAGGCCATTGATAACGTACTAAAGTTTATTGATCTCGGACTAAAAGTCATTGACATTTAATTAAATTTAAACACAAATGAGGGAACGCTTTACTGATAATTGTTATAGAATATTGATATTTAAGATAGAATATTGAAATGTTTGTAGTATCGGAATTATAAAGATTTTATTCACATTTCTTTCAAAAACTTTGTTTATACATACTTACTTTTTCATGACCGGTCTTCATATATATACACAACAAAAATAATTAGGCAACAGCTTTCAAATGCACAGATTTTTTATTTTGTTTAATTATTTTTATTTTTTATTCATTTATTATTATTGTGTTTTTTTTTCATTTCAATTCTATTAGCATTTTAGTAATGATTTGTTAATTTTAAATCATCCTTTTCAAAAAAGATTTTTCGTTTATTAGCATCGGAAATTTTCCATTTTTTCGTTATTATATAAGATGTACAAATATAAATACAATGAAACATAGAAATAGAAAACAATAAAATTAATAAAAAGCTCATATTTTTATTTCAAATATTTCCATAATAAAACTAAATATGCTCGAATTTTGAAATAATAGAAAAATAAACAAGAATATATAACAAGGAAAACGACGAAACAGTTATGCGAAGTTAACATCTTAGTATGCGAACTTTTTGTACCTTCTACAATGAGGTGGACATTTAAAATACAAATAATCGTTCGGTACATTCATAAATGGCGGTCTATACCATGGAACATTTTTGGTAGAAGATTTGAAACCTAATGGTAACCAAATTAAAAACATTTCTCTAATAACTTGCCCAAAATACCAAATAATGAGTATACAGTTTTATGGAGACTATCTTAAAAAGTAGACCGATATTTTTTGGTAGGGAGATTTGCAAATCAATGGAAACTCAAAATACTAAATTATAGCCAATTTGGTTAAAAACAAGCCGAACTCCCAAAATACCAAACAATGCAGGGTACCGTTTAATTTAAGCTACCCTAAAAAGTAGTCCAAATAGATGAGCTGGAAAATATGTTTTGCGGATAGCGGCTCCTGGAGTCATAGTGAATATTATTGTGGAACAAAATAGTGTGTCATTAATACCAATCGTTCGATAAAACTTTTTTTCCTTTATGATATCGAAAAAAGTAGTAAAAACTCGTAGATTCTTGCAGTACAGGAACAGACCAAAAGTTAGTCAGCTGATATTTGTTTTCGTATTCACATTTCCAATTACACGTAGCTGGCCAATATTTTCATAATTAGAATAGGAATTGCTCTCCATTAGGTCAAACATGCATTGAAGCATATGTTGTTTTAAATTATAGTAATATCCGTTATAAATATGAACTAATTTCCAGCTATACAATATTTTGAATTTTAAATCTATTCATTGTCTCGATTTACTGGAAATCTATGCGAAATCGAGATAATTTCAAATACAAACTTGTCTTTGTACATAAACATGTGGGAAATTACAAAATTCTTTTAAAATTTCATTAAAAAAAATGGAAAAAAATATTTTGCGAGCACACTCATGATTTTTGGTACATAGGTTAAGCAAAATATGCTGATTCGAAATCTGTTCTCGTTCACAACTTCGGATGCTGCGCACAAAAGTTATATGTAGCGATTTTAAATCTTGTATTTCAAATATAAATGAAATGTATTTTTATTTGTTGTAATTCGCGAACTTCTTCACAAATGCTAAAATACATTTGTTTTCTTTGCATATTAGTGAGATCACATTGAAATACGGTTTAATAGTCGCGAAAAACAAATAAAAACATTAAAATATCTGAAAATAAAATAAATTAATTTTTTCAATTGCCACAAAATGTTTTTTCGAATTATTGATTTTTTGGCATGGTCAAGGGATTACGGTTTTGTCTAGATCTTCTAAAACATGTGACGATTTCTTCTACAAATTCTTTTAGATGATAGATAAATATCGGTAGATTCCTCTGTTAAGAGTTTCGACTTTAACCAGTAAGGAAAGTAGTAAAGTCGGACGGGGCCGACTATATGATACCTTTCACCACTTTGCGTATATTCAACAGATTAATCCTAACAGACGTTGAAGGACCATAAATACGAAAATGGATCCATAAACATGTCATTCTGCAACATATACTAAATTTTTTCATTTGGTCAGATATAGAGTTGCTATAGTATATATATATATATATATATATAACGTGAATCGATTTCAATGAGACTTGTCAGAGATATTAACTACAGTTCATTGTACCTAATTGAGTGGTAATCAGACAAACTTTGGGTCTTTAGTGCACAATTTACATACACTCGGAAGAAAAAATATTTAGGAGCTATATCTAAATCTGAACCGATTTTCACGACACCTAACACACATCATTCTAGACCTACTTCATTACGCTATACCAAATTTCGTGCAAATCGAAAGATATATAGGGACTTTGGTGCAACATTTACATTAAATCGGACGAAATTATATATGGGAGCTATATCTAAATCTGAACCGATTTTTACGAAACTTTAAACACACATCATTCTAGCCCCAATACACTATACCAAATTTCGTACAAATCGAAAGATATATGGGGACTTTGGTACACCATTTTCATTAAATCGGACGAAAATATATATGGGAGCTATATCTAAATCTGGACCGATTTTCAGGAAACTTAACACACAACTTTCTTGACCTAATTCAGTACGCTGTGCCAAATTTCGTGCAAATCTAAGGATATATAGGCACTTTGGTGAACCATTTACCTTAAATCGGATGAAACTATATATGGGACCTATATCTAAACCTGAACCGATTTTCTCGAAAATTGGCACACATTATTCTGGACCTAATTCAGTACGTTATGCCAAATTTTGTGCAAATTGAAACATATATAGGGACTTTGGTGCCCCATTTACCTTAAATCGGACGAAAATATATATGGAAGCTATATCAAAATCTGAACCGATTTTTCCCAATTTCAATAGGGTTTGTCCTTGTGTCAAATAAGTGAGCTGTGCCAAATTTCATCCAAATCGGATAATAAATGCGACCTGTACTAAAAATCGACTCAAAAGGAACCATGTCATGTCCGTCCTTCTGTTGTAATCACGCTATCTTTTGAAGGAATTGAGATAGGGTGCTGAAATTTTGCATAGGTTTGTCTTTTGTTTGCAGGCAGGTCAAGTTCGAAGATGGGATATAGTGGTCCACGTTTAGGTATAGCTCCCATGTAACAGTACCCCCCAATTTTCGGTATTTTGGGGTTCTTGAGCGCGTTTTTCAACCAAATACGCTGAAATTTGGTACATTGGGTACTTATTGGGTAGTAAATGTATCCACAAAAAATTATAAATATAGGTTCACTTTTTCTTGTTGCCCCCATATAACGGTACTTTGGGGGTTTTTATCGTATTTTTTCACCGAATTGACTGTAATTTAGTATTTTGAGTTCTTAGTAGGTACCAAATCTCTCCACAAAAAATTATAAATATAGGTCACTTTTTTCGGATATCCCCGATATAAGGGTACCGCCCAATTTTCGGTATTTTGGGGTTCTTGAGCGCGCTTTTCAACCGAATTCGCTGCAATTTGCTACATTTGGTTAATATTGGGTACCAAATATCTCTACTAAAAATTATAAATATCGGCCCACTTTTTCTGGTAGCCCCAATATAAGGGCACCCCCAATTTTCGGTATTTTGAGGTTCTTGAGCGCGATTTTCAACCAAATTCGCTGAAATTTGGTACATTGGGTTCTTATTGGGTACCAAATATCTCTATTAAAAATTATAAATATCGGTCCATTTTTTCATTTCAAATTCCTGTCGGTATACCTGTGGTGGAGGGTATCCAACGCTTTTTTACTTGTTCAAGGTTCATTTAGCAGCCAAAGTGTGCGATGTAATTTACTATATTAAAATTCTAAAAATGGCTAAAAATGACGCAAGTTGCATACGATTTTTATGCGCATCAGATTTCAGTAATCTGCAATGAAAATACACAAAAGTACTCCTATTTTAAAAGGATTCGTTAAGAACCGCGGATGTGCCTCCACAGTAAATTTTGGATAAAATACGCATATTATTTGCGCATCGATGTATTTTTGACCTATTTCCACATAGTTTCGCGAATCTGACAATACAAGCATAAATGTATGTAAAATAAATTCGAAATCGCGATTATATACGCGAATTTCTCAAAATAAGCTTTTACAGTTTTTGCTAAATTCAAGGTATCTATATCCGCACGTTTTATTGGGCGGAATTGAACATGGCTGAGCTCATTAGATTCGGCACGTAAAAATACTAAAATCACGCGGAGTTCAACGCCATTTGTGTGGACTTTTTTAAATTTAGACTCAAAAAATAGGTTTTTTTTATAAAAATGTACACACCAAATTTTCGTCTTTGGAATGCAATTGCAAAGAAGCTACGGTGAGCACATTCATGAGATATACACTAAACAAAGCAAAATCATGAGTTCTACAACCCTATAATCAGTTTAGAGAGTTATTTGATTGCGCGTCCTGATTATTATAAGAAAAAAAAAATACCGAAAATCCGGCTTCAAATTTTGAGCATCCGTTTAGGGAGGATGTAGTGATTATATCCAAAAATCTTACATTAGAACCATATTATCCGTAGAGTATTCTTTAACTTAGTCACTGATCACATGTGCGTGCGTTGTGTAGTTTAGCCACAAATCAGGAAGGAGCACAAAAAAACATTTTCACTCATTTTTATACCCTACACAACTATGTTGTCAGGGTATTATAGCTTTTTGCAGCCCCAAGAGGTTGTAAGTATACCGATCGTCATATCTCGACTAGCTGAGTCGATCTAGACATGTGTGTCCCTCCGTCCGTCCGTCTGTCCATCATAATTTGTAAACACGATACAGGCCACAGTTATGGACCAATCTTCACGAAATTTTGCATGTAGGATGGGTTCTGACCAATGAAGACCCCTATTGTAAGATCGGTTAATATTTAGGGGATGAAATGGTCGATTCAGAGGTCGCAAATATGGACCAAACATCGCGAATTTTTACACGGAGAAAGGGGTCGGGCCAAGAAATAAGCATGCCTGTTTTGATAAAGATCGGTCAATATTCAGCGGGTCAAATGGGCCCTGACTTTTGTGTGAAAAATTTGCATTCTATAGCCGATAGATTTACCCCTGAAGAAGCTACCACCGAAAATTTGATAGTAGTAGTAGTTGATAGTGGTCTTAAATTGATACCAATTATATTGTCGTATGTACTCAGATGTGGGAGCTACACTCAAATACTTACAGATATTATTTAGTAACGCATTACCTCACTAGAGGGCGGATATATAGCGCTAATTGCTTTGAAATTTTCCGTGAGGTTCCAGTAATGATCAAGGACAACGCTTCGGTGATGATCAAACAATAATATTGGGATGAAATGAACCGAAAACGTAGTTTTTTGTGTTTTTTTTTCTAATCGATGCCACAATTGAAATCCGAACATCACAACACAACCCACGGAGAAGGGAATCTGGATATGTAAATAGAAGGGTGAATATTAGTAATATTCGTTCAAGAGGGTGCAAATATCGCGAAATATTGTCCATGCTCAGAATATAGAACCACAGGAAGTTAGATTTTCGTGGAAATTGTATAGGGTATCATATGGTCGGCCCCGTCCGACTATACTGCTCCGCTCACTGGTTTTACATTACCACCATCACAGCTTCCACGCAACTTATTATTTATTATCGATATTTTAAGATTTTGACAAGAACATTTCATTTTATAGAAATGCATTTAAATTATATGCAAACCTCAGTTTTAAGGAATTTAGAAGATCAAATCATGATCAAATGTTTTATGTAAATCCGAAGATTTTACCATTTATCAAAGTTTGGTCTATTTTTCATTCACAATTTTTTACCAGTTAATTTTTTTGCGCAGGGGAAATGACAACTTCCTTCTTAAAAAAATAGTTGTCAATAAAACATAAAAGAAAAAATACGATGCAAGTGTAGATGAGAATTTTATTTGTAATCATTTTATTATTTTATTATAAGATTTAATTATTTATTATTAGTTTTTATTTTTGTCATTTAGGTTATGATTTTAATTACAATTATTTAAAGCTGTGAGTTTGCAATACGCATTTAATTTCATTAGTATTTGTTTTATGTATTCTTTAATTTTTCGTTCATCATATTTGTGGCAAATTTTTTGTTCGCTTCCATATTTTATTTTGTTCTTCGTAATCAATATTAAATATATTGATTTTGTTCATTTTTTTATTTATGTGTGTGTCTTTTTTAATTTTTCGTTCCGTTAGCTTAAACATAAATATTAATAATAATAATGCTTATGATTTTGTGTGTGTTCGGTTTTGTTGTTTTTTTTTTTCAAATATAAATTAGTTTTAGCTTGATTTTGTTTGTTTGTTTTTATTTCTTTTCTTTTATACTTTTTTTAAATTGCTATTTATTACCGTTTATAAGTAAGAGCTGACAATGAATAAAAAAATATTTATATAAGTTTATGTATAAATACAATTTGTTTTTGTTTTTTAATTTTATTTTTCTCGCTTTATTTTGTACCAATCGAAGTAAATAAGATTTGTTGTTGTTTTTTTTACAATTGTTTTTATTCAAGAATGCAGATTTTTATAAATAGCTTTTATTATTTTTACTTAGTGTAAATATTTTTTATAATTTGTAATTTGTGGTGTCATAAGTGAACTATCATAGTCCGTCGAAGAAAACAATATATGCGAACACATGGTCTGGAAAGCCCAGATAATTTCCAGCCGATTGGAATGTTATTTTGAGTTTCGTTTTCTCAAAAGGTGGAACCTTTTGCTTGACAAATTCAACCAAGTCAATGTGATAAGTCGGGTTTAGACTGAAGGTTGTATCGTGATAATGTGTGTTATATTGATTTAATTGCTAAAGTAAAGTAGTATCGATTTAAGGTTCTAAATTTAATGAATTCTAAATACCATTGTATGAATTCTAAATACTGTACTAAATCGAGATAAATTTAAATCAGGGATGCACGCCCTTGCACTCTAGCGGTCAGCTCAACTCACACAGATTCTTACGCTCATTTGTTTAGTCGTTGTTGAGACTTCAACAAGTAAACATGTCATATGCGCATATGCGCACCAGCATAGATTGCGGCCATGCTAAAGCGGCTCACACACATCAAACATGTACGTTTGATCGGTGTGAAGCTGATAGGCCACAAATAAATCAACAAAGTTTTATTTCGAATTTGATTCACACCGATGTAAAGCCCATGTTTAACGTGTGTGGCCCGCTTTAACTTTGTGTGCTAGTCTCACACATACATTTACAAATTGCCATCCTCTCAACGTGTGCATCATTGATTTAAATACAACACTATTTTCGCCTCTAAAAAATGCATCACTTCTCATAAAAGTATCAAAATGGCATCGCTTAAATATGTCGTTCGGTTAATGTGACTTTAGACTATACCTTCTAAATTGAGTCGATTTCAACATCAAGGTACAAAATTCTAGCTTTTTATACTAGTATTAAAAATATGACACAAAGTTGACACTCAGCTGTAATTTGTCGTATACAACACTAAAATTTCACTGGTTGTATAATTTTTGAGACAATTGTTCAAATAATATTTTCATAATTCTAATACGATATGCTCTCTTTCTTAGGTCCTATGTTGTTTTGAATTATAGTAATATTCATTATAAATTTAAACATATTTAATTTTTATAGCAGCTGTCATATTTTCTTACTTTTAGAAGAAGTGATATATTTTTTTCTGTGGCAAAATCAGGGTTGTATTTGAAATTATCTCGAATTGGCATAGGGTTACGAGCAAATCGAGATATTAAATGCATTTAATTTTTCGAGGTAAGTTCAACTCAATTTGGCAATAAAATCGAAATAATGCACTTTATCAGGAATAAACCAGTAAGGAAAGTAGTAAAGTCGGACTGGGCCGACTATAGGATACCCTTCACCACTTAGGGTATATTCTACATATGTATCCGAAAAGACGTCGCAGTACTGTTTAAAATTTAATCTCAATCAGACACCCATTGATAATTTGGTGTACAATCAACATAAATAAGTAGAAATTATATATGGAAGCTAAGTTATATCTATATCTGAACCAATTAATTTATTTTAACTTCAGTACGTTGTGTCAATCGGTCTAGATATGGATCTTTAGTGCACAATTTACTTAAAACCATAACATCATTCTAGACTTCATTCAATACGCTATGCCAAAATTCTTGCCAATCAAAAGATTTGCAGGGACTTTGGAGCACCATTTACCTAAAATCGGGCGAAACTATATATGGCATATATCATTCTAGACCTAATTCAGTAGGCTATACCAAATTTAGTACAAATCGAAAGATATATAGGTACTTTGGTACACCATTTACCTTAAATCGGACGAAAATATATGTGGGAGCTATATCTAAATCTTAACCGATTTTTCCAATTTCAATAGGGTTCGTCCTTGGGCCAAATAAGAGATCTGTGCCAAATTTCATCCAAATCGGATCATAAATGCGACCTGTACTTTGTTTACAATTTAACATCAAAAGACGGACGGACGGGCGGACATGCATAAATCGACTTAGAAAGTGATTCTATGCATATTCCCAAAAGGAACCATGGGTCTATCTCGATTCCTTTTGCCTGTTACAAACATATGCACAAAGACATAATACCCTGTACCACAGTGTGGTGAAGGGTATAAAAATACGCTACAATTAAAATTTGTTGTTTTCAAAAATGTCATTTCGTTTCAAAACAACACATGCGTAAACAGATAACAGCTGACCGCCAACATTTTATCATTATACCTCGATTTCGAAAATGAGTGGATTTTAACGGGTTGAATGTCTTGCAAATAGTCTGAAGTACATCTGTTAATACCATAGTGATTCAATTCACTATGGATAGGACTTTTCATTCCATGTGTCACATAGAGTATATGCATGTAATGAGTAAATGTTTTGTTTGTATGGATGTAATAAATAAAAATTATTTATATTGTTATATATTTTACTTATTTTTTATAATTTATAATTAAATTTATTTAGAATAGTTGTTCTTTAGAAAACTTTCCATTGCTAGCTAATTTTGTATTTGGTGTTGCTGTATAAGCACAAGAAACAGAAAAATATATATAAAAACAATTATATACCATAATTTATAAAAAAAAAATCTGGCAAAAATGACTTTAATATCGAAAACCAAAACAATACTAGCTCAGCTACAGAAAATACACCATATATAGAATTACAGAACTTCTGAATAAATATAGAAAAGTTTATATTTTCAGATTTTATATACGAAGTATTTCATTTTTTATACAATAGATCTTTTAAAGAACATTTACACCAAACATGGTTTGTATAAATCGTCATGTATTCACATTAGAACTTTTTACAAAATTTTGTTTTTTTTACAGTAATTCATTTTAAGAATTTATAATTATTTATGAATATTTAATAGATGTTAAGTAGCTGTTTTGCTTTGACGTCTTTTGGTTTGTCTTCGATTTGTAGGAAACAAATTTCTACCAAAAAAGGCATCTTACCGAAAATGTTCAGCTCATAAATGAACTGTTACACAAACGTATTCGGTAGTTCGAAAAGGTCATATTTGGTATTAAAACCAATTCGATTTGATCTTCCAAATATTAAAAAAGGGATATATAACATTTTAAGGACAATGTCTGGGCAGTTCTGTTGGAAAATTAGACTAGAACTTTTAAAATACGGAAAATCTACTGATTCTGTTATATGGTAACCCGACTTAGACAACGTTTAGATTTACGAAATCCACTCGATCTCATATGTCAATTACATTGCGTATAAGTCAAAAATATTCCACTTGATTTGTGAAGCGGATTAACGTGACGTATACGTTATGGAATTTACGTTTGAGATCGAGTGGATTTAGTAGTCTAAACGCGCCCATACAGTTAATTCTATTTGAAGATGCAATTTACACCTTCAAATTATATGAAATGCGGCTTGACATTTGAATGGACTTTATGTCGACGAAGTCTTCTAGACTTTATAAATCCCAAATACTAAATTGCAGGTACTTCATTTTTGACTTTTAAAATACCGAAAACCTAGTTCCGAAAACCGAGTAATGTAATCTAATTTTAAATGAAATTACATTGTTAAAGATTTAGTAATTTATTAAAAAAATATACAAAAATACAAACACATTTTGTGTATGTTTTTTTTTTTTTATATTTGACAGATGAAACCACTACCTACATAGTTGCTATTTGGTTATTCATCTCAAGTTGCCCTATCTTGTATTATTGTACCGTGGTTGATGAAACATTGCTCCCTCACTTTATCAAGTTCAAATGTCAGTCTTCCGAGAGTACAGCAAACCAATTTAAGGCGTGAAAAGTTGTCGTCACTACTTTGAATAGGGTTCTCAAAATCTAATACAAGAACATCAGTACCATGGCACAATGAATAGGTAGTCCATTTAGCGCAGCTGATATCTTGATTAACTGTCAAAGTGGGTAATTTCTACTTGAATTCATTGTGCAGTGTTGCCAACCATTTAAAATATTATATGGAAAAATTTGACAGATAATCGAGACAAAAACAAAGGTTGTTGTTGTGATACATCACCTTATTATTGCATCATGATCAGTACAAGATGGCTTGTGAGTCCTGGATGCAAGGTCTCAAAATCCCTTTTGGTATACAATTTCAATTAGGAAGATTCATCTCAATGTAGTTAATTTCCTAATCGGTTGTTAGGATGAGAAAAAAGTGACAATCGAACACTTTATGGCACAATAATTGGTAGTCCATTTAGCGCAGCTGACAATTCGATTAACTGTTAACGTGCGTAGTTTCCACTTGAATTCGATGTGCAATGTTGCCAACCAAGTGAAATATTACTAGAACAAACAGATGGTTGGGGCCATGATGCAATAATAAGGTGATGTATACCAACAAAAACCTTTGTTTTTGTCTCGATTATCTGTCAAATTTTTCCATATAATATTTCAAATGGTTGGCAACACTGCACATCGAATGCAAGTAGAAATTACCAATTTTAACAGTTAATCAAGACATCAGCTGCGCTAAATGGACTACCTATTCATTGTGCCATGGTCGGGGCCATGATGCAATAATAAGTTGATGTATCAAAACAAAAACATATGTTTTTGTCTCGTCCTTTTAGCGCAGCTGATGTCTTGATTAACTGTCAAAGTGCGTAAATTTTTCTTGATTTCGATGTGCAATGCTGCTAACCATGTGATATATTATAAGGAAAAGTTTGACAGATGGTCGAGAAGGTGGTGTATCAAAACCAAGACCTTTTTTTGTCTCGACCATCTGTCAACTTTTCTATACAAAAAGTCGATTAGTCGAAGATCGATTTACTTATCTCTAATATATAACTTCATAGGTCTTAAAACTGAGAACACCAAATTACAAAAACTTATTTTGGAAAATTTGGATAGGATTTGTTGCCACTTTGGTTGGAAAATATAGCTGGCATTATTACAATATTTAAAATGGGGTGAGCCCATGATGCAATAATAAGGTGATGTATCAAAACAAAAACCTTTGTTTTGTCTCGATTATCTGTCAAATTTTTCCTTATAATATTTCACATGGTTGGCAAGACTGCACATCGAATTTAAGTAGAAATTACGCACTTTGACAGTTAATAGAGACACCAGCTGCTCTAAATGGACTACCTATTTATTGTATCATGGGTGAGCCTTTAATTTGGGGGCTATACCAAAAAAAAAAAAAAAAATGAACATATATTAAAAATTGTTCACGAAAAAGGTTTTTTTATTCCACCCAAAACCCGAAATGCCAAATTTGCATCAATTTCGGCTAGAAAATGTTTCAACGACCTAAATGAGGGGGATTAGGAAAATATTATGCAACTGAGTTTTTACTGCCCCTTCTGTTGGAAAATGCTCCCATAACCACAAAACTACCGAAATTGGGTCGGTGGCTACGTTAAAAACATTGTCACGTTTCGTTTGGAAATACGAATTAAATCGCTTAAAATACCAAAAAATAGAGAGGTTTTATTCGGGACCACCTTTTTACATTAAAAGTATGAAACGCCTTTAGACATTAAACTACTTGAAGAAGGTAATATATCTGTAGATGTTGACTATATTCCACGTGCTTGTTGACTATATTCCAAGTCTATAAATATAAAATATATTCTATCTTCAAAGTAAAAAAATAGAAGTCATAATGAAGATAGTTTTTTTTTGTTGCAAAGCTTTCTATCAGTTTCATATAGTTTATTGAATATCTAGAAGATCTTCTGGAAATGCTATATATATATAGGAGTATTTTAGTATCTTCTATTAAAATACAAATACAAATATATATATATATATATATATACAAACGACCTTTATAAGATCCTGTATAAAAACAAAACAATAAAAACTATAGTACTATATGATCTAGTCTTGAGATTGAATCAGCAGATCAATGGACTGAAATTTTTAATTTATACAACGAACAAAAAAATAAATAAATAAAAAAATCACCTATAGTCAGTCAACACTTTTTTGTATATAACGGTTATAGCCGATTTTAAATTTTTGCAAAAATTATTATTTCTTTCTGTTTTGCAAAATAAAAAAAATGCATTATAATTTTATATAAGTTTGATTCAAAATTACAAAAAACAAAAAAAAATATTTTCATTTTTTTCAATCGGAATAGTTTCTTTGTTTATACTAATTTTATATGGCTTTTATCTTTATCTAACTATTGAGGAAATGTGTGTCTTTCGTTTATTTTATTTTTTTGTTTTCTTTTGTGAGATTGATTTTTTTTTGGTGAATGGCAATGGGATAAATGAGCGTATGAATTATCGGAATATTTGAATTGGACTTGTTTTGTTTTGCTTAGATTTTTATTGCATATCTTGATCTATTCTAGAGTATTTGAGTTTCTTTTTAAACCACAAGTTGGGTTTTATCTTTTTAATCCATTTATGGATTTTGTTCCAAAAAGAAGTGTTTCTTGTTGTTGCTTCTGCTGTTGCTGTTTTATTTAAACCGTTATTTTTAATAATATTCGAATTATTATTAATATAACACCAGTCATCATCATTGTCTGCATTGTTGTTGTGGTTGTTGGCGCCGTTGCCACATTGGTTTAGCAATTTCATCCTCTGGTTGGCCAGGAGGTGATCTCTGTTTTATACGGCCGCCACAGGGCCGGGCGGAGTTGAAATGCTCGTCGTCATTGTTTTACTTAGATTCCTGTAAGAGCAAAGGATCAGATAGTCAATTTCAAAATGGCGTGGGAAAGGGGGCGGAGGGGGATACATTTGATTGTGGTCAAATGAATGTGCAAATTTACAAGGGTTGTGGGGCAGGTCATGTTGCAATTGGGGGAGAAGGAGTTGTTGATCAGTATAAAATATACACATATTTTGTTTGTATTGGGGCAGGGGGAGTTTTATTTTTTTTTTTGTGATTTAGTTTTAGTGGTCGTGGTGGCTGTGGTCGGGGTGATAGTTGTGCTTGTGACTAGGTATGGTTAAGGTCGTGTCCTCTGTTGGAGATGAACCCCAAGGCATTGTAGACTAAGAGCATCTTCTTACGCTAAAACAAAACAAACGAAAAACACATTCAAGATAGAGAAGAAAAAGAGTAGGACGTTGTTAGAAAAAAAGAGGTAAAGGAATTTAATAATTATTATTATTACTTATTGTTTGTACTCAAAAAAGAAATGTTCCAGTATTTTAAGGTCTCTTCTCATTTCTATTGTTTTTAATATTGATTTTTTTTTTGTTCAGAGTCTGAATACTTTTTCAAGGGAACTACTAGTTCGTTTGAAGTCCAACATGGGTTTTGGGGAAAATCGATTTTTCAATTAGACTAGGGTTACTTTTTTTTCAAAGGAATTTTGTTCTTTATATAAAATTTCCATTGGAGTTATTTATTGAAAACAAGAAGGTATATTATGGATTATTTTAGGAAACTATAAACTATCGAACTGTCCTATTGCACTTCATTTTCGGCTTCATTTCTTTTTATACCTTACAACCGGAGGCATCCTTTAGTCTAAATTCTAGGATTTGGGGAACAATTTGGTTCGCTAAGGAAATCTATTTAGATTCCGTCCACATCTAACGCTTTGAATGTTTCAGTATTACGAGTGGGATCTTTCGTAAATTTTGGGATCCTTCCGAAAATTTGTCTCAGCAACTCGGATATCTAGGAGAGTGTTTAATTCTCTCAAGAGTTTTTGTCATTTTCCTTTCATTTCTTTTAAATTGACTATAGTCCACAATTTACGAGTTCAGATAAAAAGCTTCTACTTTTGGGAAGTTTAGTGGATACAGTAGTGATGATGTCTCCGAAATTTCACTCAGCTATCCGATGATTATTGCAATCGTACTTCTAAGATTGCCTGGCGCCGTGCGGCTTGATCTTGAGATGAGATTTAGGGCTATAAAGTATAAACTTAATAATCTTGTGGATGGGGATACTAGGCGGTACAGCGCTATCCTTCGGAAGTATGTTGTTGATAGGTGGAGGACTAGGTGACGTACGCATTTATTCGTAACGCTACGTTCGCACTGGACCGGCCAGACTTTCGCTTTGGAAACTGACTGATTTCTTACTGACAGAACATGCTTCTCTTACTGCGTTTTTGCATAGAAAAGGCCTGTCCCAGACGGATTTATGTGGGTGTGGGATGACTGAAGACTGGAAGCATATACTGTTACTATGAAGATATTAGAGCAGTGTTGAACAGAACTACATTACGAGTGAGTGCGTGAGAGCGTAACTGAGAGATCATCAACAAAAATGACTGACGCAAAGAGAGACAAAGAGAAAACGTGTTTGGCAATCACCGCTTTCGTACTATTATGTGCATTAGTGCATTAGAGATTTAGCAGAAATGGGTACATCGAATGGAGGGGCGGGGTGTGATGTCAGTAGAGTTCTTGAAGACGATCGGACCCTTATTTGTTTAAGTAGTTTTGCTCGAGAAGCGTTTGTGTTGTGTTGTGGGGGTAATTGTTGGGAGGGGTGAGATGCATGGTGGCTACCAATATCGTGTGATGTTGGTGGCCACTTTAGCATTGTATCCCCTTTCAGCAATTGTTCCATTGTGGAGAGCCTGCATGTTGTTGGTAGTAGCTTTTTGCTGGAGAAGCGTTTGTGTTGTGTTGCCACTAGCGGTGTTGCTGCTGCGGAAACGTGGTATGGTAAGTGCATTGTGTCGTATGTTTTTCAATTGGGATAGCGGCCCGAACTTGTGTCAAACTGGAAGAGGTTTCGGTCTCGAGCCTTATCGGAGGTTATCCGTGCCTCGGCGGTACCCCTGGATCTGTAGATCCAGCTGCCTTCTGTAAACTCTCAAATTGGAACAGTACTTCGGTGCTGTTGGCGCGGTCTTTTGGGTGGAGTCCGTGAGGACAGCATTTTAATTGTTTGTGTTCCGTGTTCATCGATGTTGCTGCCAGTTGTTTGCCACTAGCGGTGTTGCTACTGCAGAAACGTGACTAGTGCATTGTACTTGTTTTTGAATTGGGATAACCATTGCTCACAACAGCTTTGGACTAACTTCTTTTACCCTAAGGCCAACAGGTGTGTTATGACATAGGTTCTGTATGCTCTCAAATTGGAAGTTTGGTGGATGCTTCGGTGATTATGTCTAGGAAATTCTCCTCAGTTATTCGTTGATGTCAGGAGTTAGTGTGTTTTCTCAAGCGGTAATCAGCCTTTTCATGGTTCTGGTGGTCTATTTACAAAGACAAGGGTTGCTAGGTTGAATCAAGACCGATGATTCCAGCGAATTTTGGCATTATCTCTAATCACTGAAATCACTGAGGGACCAAGTGTTTGTTGATGTACGACGAAGCTCAGGTTCATATTTTATCTGACTGGCGAACTGTTGTATTATCACTAGTTCTAGTAGGGACATAATTTACCATTCTCGTTTTGTAGGATAGTTATTTCCTTCTAATAGCGAGCTAATTCTCCGGTATATAAGGTGTGGTACGGACATTGCAGGATGTAATGGGTCTATATTATTGGAAAGCTGTTGTTGTGGACTGTCACAACCGCAGCCACTGGTCTGGTCTGTAAAGTCTGTCATTTATTCTATAGTCAGAGGGCCTATTCTATGATATAATAAATAGAGGTCTTACTATAACAATTGGGTTTATAGCCTGTTCTTAGTACGATGTTTTAGTCTATATAAAACCAATTGATAACCAATTGATTGTTTTATAGAAATATATTTCATTAGAATGTCAAATCGCATGTTTCTATTCTATTTAATAACTATTGGGAGCCTTCGGTAGCAATGCGGGAACCATTGGGCGCCATCTAAGGTAAAGGTCTACATTTAAAGAACATTTGATTTCATACTTTTTAGGATCATATTAAATACGTCAAAAAGAAAAATCGATTTTAAAACATTTCAAAAAACCTAGTCTACAATTGGATGACCGCGAAACAGTAAAACAGAATCTGTTTGATATTTTATTGAATAGAAATCATTTTTTCCTATAAGAAAATTCTCAGATTCTGGAACTTGTCATCGTATATCGTACATATATACACATTTTTTTTTTTTGGATTTTAATTTGAAATTTTGCTACGAAGTGAATTCTGAAACTAATGAAACATAATTTAAATTTATTATAATCTCCAGCTTGGGGCTAATTTGTCAAAGAGGACGTAATTGTTTGATGAATAATGGTCAGAATTATTTATCAGATTGTGATTGAATGTTTTGTTTTCTGAGTGGGCGTGTATGTATCGCTGGGTGTAATAAAGTGTAAGGAACTAAAAACAACGTACAAAAATAATAGGTAAATAAATAGTAATAACAAGATGTTCAGATTCTGAGGACTTGATTCTGTATAGAAAAAAATATTTGTCAAAATTATTATGAAATCATTAAAAGTAGTGCACTTAAATTCTGGACATATAATTATAGGGTTATCCAATGGGAGGTATATATATAATTTTTGCTACATAAAATGCAAAATTGTTGATCTGCCGCCGAAACTAATAATTGGAATTGTATTCGATTTTTATAATTTTGAAAAGTTTAACCATATAATACTGAGGTTAGTTGCACATCAGAACGTGAGGAATCTAATTCTTAACACATTTTCGAAGAAGGGAGAGAAGTGCTGTAGTCACCCCTATGCTTACAACCAGAACAGAAAATTACAGCAGGCAGGAAATTCTAAGAATTGTGCAGATTAATCTGCATTATTGCAAGGCGCCTGCTGCTGGGCTCTCTATTAGTCTCTCCACTTGAAAACTCGACTTCGCTCCTGTTGGTCTTCGTGGCCGAGACCTGGAATAGTTCTTTGAAGTATGGTGACGATTTTCGAACGGTTGTGTGACAGATGAGTTTGGGATCTCGCCTTATGGAAATTCCGAAAGACGTCTGGGCTGATATAGCGCGTTCACAGGATGTGGCTTTCATAACTCACTTAACTCGTCTCAAGGTCTTCTATAAGAAAACCTCCAGGCCTTCTTTAAGAAGGCCTCCACGTCTTCGATAAGAAGACCTCCACGTTTTCGATAACAAGGCCTCCACGTCTTCGATAAGAAGAGCTCCAGGTCGTTGATAAAAAGACCTACACGTCTCCGATAAGAAGAGCTCTAGGTCTTCCCTGGATACCTCCAGCAGGTCTATTCTGTGCCTTTTAACAACATTCGATATGTAGAATGTTGTTAAAAAGTTACAGGTCTGATATAAGAAAACCTATAAGGCCTTCGTTAAGAAGAGTTCCAGGTCGTCGACAAGAAGACCTCCACGTATTCAAAAGAAGAGCTCAAGCTCTTCCCTAAGAAGACCTCCAGCTCTTCTATGAAATGACCTCCCGGTCTGCGATAATAAGAGCTTCAGATCTTCAATAAGAAGAGATCATGCTTTTTTATGAGAAGAGACAAAGCTGTTCTATAAAAAGACCCCAAGTCTTCGAGTTCTTCATATCAGGTTCATGATATGAAGAACTTCAGTCTTTGATAAAAAGACGTCAAGTCTTCGAGTTCTTCATATCAGGTTCGTGATATGAAGAACCTCAGTCTTTGATAAAAAGACCTCAAGTTTTTTCCTGCGATAAGAATCTCTTTTGTATCCTATCCAGAAGGAAAATCGAATGAGAAATTTTCTGTAGAACATTTAATCATTCAAATATTTTACAGTAAGAGGAATTCGTGCAATTCATTTAAAGGAAAAGTAATACCTGCAGCTCTTGCATAGGAAGAAGAATGCCTGCAGCTCTTCTCCAGGAAGAAGAATACCTCCAGGTCATTCATAGAAAAAAGAATACCTGCAGATCTTCCCCAGTAAGAAGAATACCTGCAGCGCTTCCACAGGAAGAAGAATACCTGAAGCTCTTCCACAGGAAGAGGAATTCGTGCAACTCTTTCAAAGGAAGACTAATACCTGTAGCTCTTGCATAGGAAGAAGAATATCTGCAGCTCTTGCATAGGGAGAAAATTGAATGCAGCTCTTGCACAGGAAGAAGAATACCTGCAACTCTTCCATAGGAAGAAGAATACCTGCAGATCTTCCACAGAATATCTGCAGCACTTAGGAAGAAGAAGACATCCATCTCTCATATAGGAAGAATAATACCTCCATCATTCCTGTAGGAAGAAAATTGAATGCAGCTCTTGCATAGGAAGAAGGATACCTGCAGCTCTTGCATAGGAAGAAGAATACCTGCAGCTCGTCCATAGGAAGAAGAATATGTGCAGCTCTTCCACAGAAAGAAGAATGCCTGCAGTTCTTCCATAGGAAGAAGAATACCCACAGGTCTTCCACAGGAAGAAGAATACCTGAAGTTCGTCCCCAGCATTCTTATAGCAAGAAAATTGCATGCAGCTCTCCTATAGGAAGAAGAATACGTGCAGTTCTTCCATAGGAAGAAGACTCCTGCAGCTCTTCCACTGGAAGAGGAAACCTGCAGCTCTTTCACAGGCAGTTGAATAGGAGCAGTTCTTCCATAGGAAGAACCTTTTCACCTTTTTTAGGTGAGGTCTTCAAAAATAAGAAATCGATATTTTAACTATAACTTCTTATGATTGTCTCATTAAAATTTCAAGTGAAAAATCTCAACAACTCTTAAAGATGTATCGGATTTATTGTGCAAGCTTTAAGCAATAGGAAGAGCGCTTCCAGATTCCATTTTTTCCGAAAATAGGCGATTTTCCAAAAATGTATTTTCCTAGGCCCAACAATTTGTTAATTTTCCATCGATGTCAATATTCCATTTTGTCAATTTAGTTTCTTCGAAAATTGGATAACCCTATATTCAATAAAACAACAAAAAAATATACATATAACCCAAAAAATACAAATAAAAAAACAACAATACAACCAACAACTTCCATCACTTACCCTTGCACCGAATTCGATGTCGACAGGATACCATTTTCCAATGAATCTCTTGAAAAATCATCGGCCATCTGGACTTTCAATTGATGGCCGAATGAATGCATATCGGAATTCGGTGTCATTACCGAACCGGGTGTATGAACACGATATTGGCCGGGTGTGGTCACCGAACCGGGTTGTGATATTGAATTTGTCATGCCGGGACCACCGTTTGGCAGAATGCCATCCACAATACAACTTTCTCCCGTTGTCGAATCGTGCATATTTATCACTTGACTGCCGGCCGCATTGTCCGCCAATGCTGCACCATCACTGTCGTCCACACCCTCATCATCGATGTCCATATCCTCGGCATTCTTATCCAACGGTGCTGTCTCCTCGTCTTCATTGTAGATTTTGAAGTAGGCATATGTCAAATAGATCACAGATATTATAAAGGAGGGAACTGGAATCGCAATGGAGTAGATTAGATTCAGCGTATTCTGCCAGTAGTCCAGCTCGCTGATGACCACACTAGGATCCACTTTGGAATAGTAGCAGGGAAATTTAACGCCCAGCTTTGTGTAACGCTTAAACCAGATGGTGCAATTGAGCACGGGCGGATAGCCGCATCCCTTTACATTCGGATAGAGGTGGGCGCCAACGAAAAAATATTTACTATCATTGCCGCTCATAAGGCCCCTGTTCAGCTCGGAGATTTCCTCAAAGACATCACTGCCATCGGCACTGATCAGTGTATTGTCCGTATCCAGGCCGGAATCTTCTATAAGGAAACCATTAGAACCATCCTCATCGCCAAAATGCAAATGTTCCATAACCATGCCGCCACCGCCCGCGCCACCACCCTCATCATCCATGGCCGCTGCCATGGGATCGTGCGGACCCAAATCATACTCGTAGTCACGTATGGCTCTTGTATAGCGATCGGTACGCTTTTTGGGCGGAATTACTCTTTCGGCCTCCTTCAGATTGATGTGATATTCGGTGAAATTGAACTCATCCGTATAGTTGTACAAATTCAGGCGATAGTTCACCATAATCTGGGTGCATTCGAAAATCTCACGCGTACAGCCCTCGCGGCAGGACGACCAACTGCAGTTGCGGGCCCCGAAGCGCGTTATTGTCGATGAAGTTTCACACAGGGCGGGCACTTCGTCGAATTGCATAAATATGGTGGTGAAGGCAGGCTCTATGACGAACGGCACCAAAAAGAGGAAGGCGAACATGCTGAAGGTACCAAGCAGTATGAAAAAGGCAGTCGTGTAGAAGAGCAGTTTCTCGCGCAGGGTACGAATTTCCAGTTCATCAGCCATGTTTTTGTTGTGTTTTTTGTTTGCTTAGTTAGTAATGCTAATATTTTTTTCCTCCTATTCTTATTTAATTAATAATAATTATAATAATTTGTTCTTAGTCTAGTATTTTTTTGTTTTTCTAGATTTACTTAATTTTGTTTTGAAAAAAAATGCTTGTTTGTTTTTGTTGTTGTTGTTTTGGTTTAATAAATTTAGTAAGCGTTAGTTTAGTTTGTTTATTTTCTTAGTTAGCTTTTGGTGAGCGCGTTTAACAATAGATTATCGTTTAGTTTGAGGCGAAAGGTTACTTATTTTAGCTTGGCTTCTGGTTTTCTTTGTGTTTGCAGGAGTTTTGAGAAAAAATTATGCATAGAATTAGAGCAAAATCTTAAGAGTTAAATTAGCGCATTGGAGGTTTAATTTAGTTGACTGTTGGTTTATGTTTAACTTATCAGCTAGAGATGATTTTTTTTAGTGCAATTTATTTATATCACAGGGTGTTTGGTTTGTTTTTCTTTTCTATTAAAAATTAGATTTTGCAGTTTCTTTTAATTTGTTTTATTTTTTTGAAATTGTTCCACTCGTTAACGACACACTTGTAGGCCAAAATATTTATATCGTTCTGATCATTGCCGTCCGATTGCAACACTTTTGTTTGTATTAATTTGTTGTATTTCGATAATTTCTTCTTGTTGTTGTTTTTTGTCAAAGAATAAACTTCAGTTTTGTTGTCATTTTGCTCAGAAACAGTTTTCAGTTCTGCAATTTGTTATCTCATCGTTTGTTTTTTCATTTGATTTGTTTTTTAATTGATTGTGGTTTTGGTAAAATCCATCGGCTGGGACTCTTCATTGTTGAGCTTGGGGGTTGTTTCATATTTTTTTTTGCTGAATATCTGTAAAGAAAGATGAAATGTTGTTCTTAGTTAGGTGCATTAAGAGTTTTAAAGAATTTGATTGATGTAAATGGATTTATTAGAAATCAAGTAAAAATGTTGTTATGTTCGGCTGGACCGAAATTAATATACCACCGATAATGAAGCGGGATATTCGTAAGGGGCCATTCAAAATTTCCGGATTTTTTTTTCACAAGAAATTCGTTTTTGAATCCAAAACTTTAAAATACCAAAAAATTAAAGAGGGCCTTTGTATGTGGGTGATTTCAAAACATGGACCTATATCAAAATATGTATATGTTTTCGCATCCTTTCATAATTCGGAATGAAAAATTACACCAACTTGGGTGAATAATCAGCTGAAATCGTCAATTTATTTTTAATTCGGTTACATTGTATTCCAAGTCATAGACATATGTCGCAAATTCTCTGCAAATATCTTTCTCTCCTTCGATGTGACCGAAATTCAGCAACTTCCGTTGAAAAATGCGATTTAAATCTTCAAAATACCGAAAAATAAACATGTCGAAAAAGCGGGCCCCTAAAGGTCGTTTACATTTAACCGGATTTGGTTAACCCAGTGGGTTTAAATGTTCAATTCCTTTGAATATATGCCAAATAAATCCTCATAAAGTAGGTTAACCCGGTAAAAAGTTCTAATGTAAATGCCGTATTAAACTCCTTGTACATTACAACTTTTTACCGGGTTAACCTACTTTATGAGAATTTATTTGACGTATATGCAAAGGAAATGACAATTGAAACCCACTGGGTTAACGAAATCCGATTAAATGTAAACGTACTATTATATGGGAATTATAACAAAGCGTAGGGCTTTATCGATTTTTTCTGCAAATATGTTTATTCAAAGAATCTGGGATGCTTAATTATAGCCCCTTCGCCGGAAACTAGAACTGTACCTTTATATATTTTTGTATGTTAGTCCTATTCGAAGCATAAGCATACTTCCTTTATATGGGAGCTTAATAAAATATGGACGTGTATCGACAATTTCTCGCATCGTTATTTTTCACCCTCCAAGAACCCAGAATGCCATTTTGGAGTCTCATCGGTGCGGAAGAAGCGGCAAAAAGTTTCAACAAGCAAAAAAAAAATGGATTTTTCGGAACTCCCGCCCAATTACAGCCCCATCGGTTGGAAAGTGTCATTAAAATCTTAAAAATCGAAAATTTTCTGCAAATATGCTTTTTGCTCTCAAATAATTCAGAATGCGGTTTCGAAGTGCGGATTAATCATAAATACACTGAATAGGCGTCGGGACCTTTATATGGGGACCATAACAAAACGTGGACCTATATCGAATATTTTCTGCAAATATGTTTTATTCAAAGAACCTGGGATGCTTAATTACAGCCGTTTCGGTGGGAAATGAGGCTCAAACATTTTATATTTTTACTCCTTACTCCTTTGGGAGCCCTTTATATGGAGGCTAAGCCATCGAAAAATGTCTGTAAAGTTACTTTTCAACCTCCAAGAACCCAGAATTAAAAATCAAACATTTTCTACAAATATGCTTTTCGCTCTCAAAAAATCCTGAATGCGGTTTCAACGTGCGGATTAATCATAAATACACTGAATGGGCGTCGGGATCTTTATATGGGGATCATACCAAAACGTGGACCTATATCGAATATTTTCTGGAATTATGTTTTATTCAAATTATTTTTTATTCAAATTTAAATACAGCCATTTCGATGGGAAATGAGGCTTAACCATTGTATATTTTTTTTCCTGTACTCCTTTGGGAGCCCTTTATATGGGGGCTAAGCCAAAACAGGGACGTACATCGAAAAATGTCTGTAAAGTTACTTTTCAACCTCCAAGAACCCAGAAAGTAAATGTAGAGTCTCATCTGTGCGAAAGATGCAGCTAAAATTTTCTAAATCCCGAAAAAGAGGCAGGTCCTTAAAAAGAAGGCTATACCGAAAGGAATACATCCGCTAAGATGTTTTATCGCTTTCAAAGACACGGAATGCCCTATTACAGCCCCATAAGTTGAAAATGGGACTAAAATCTTCAAAATACCAAAAAAGGCAGACGAGCATTTACACGAGAGCTGTACTAAAACATAGACCTGTATCGAGAAATGTCTGCAAAGATTTTTCTCTTCGTCCACGAAACCGAAATGCCAAATTACGTCACGTCGGTGTTGAAATGTGGCTTAAAACCTTTAGAATACCGAAAGCATGGAGGGACCTATATATGGAGATATAAAAGAATAAATAAATAAGCAAAATAACAAAAACACAATACAACAAAGTCCTTCGAAATACCAAAAGTAGGGCCGGACCTCTATATATAAGCGCTATACCAAAACGTGGTCTTCCTTTCCACCAAGAAATCGAAATACCAAAATAGATATATAAACCCTGTTCCTTTGAATTAAATTTGAAGTCGATTTTCAAATGTACGTTTGTCTGGCAGAGGAGAAGGCAGACGGTTCCCAACTGCGGACTTGATTTAGGCTTTGTAAAAATAATAGGTTGTGAAAAGTTTAGTTAAAATCGAACATTCCATTAGCCTGATATTGGATTTATAAATAATGAAAATTTTTACCCTTTGTGGGGATGTACCAGAAGGAGTAGACCAATGGGTCCCATCTACAAGCTTGATCTTGGCTTGGTAAATATAATATGTTGTACAAAATGTTGTTTAAGGGAACCCACCCCCTTCTCGATTTTAATTTTCAAGATTTTCAATGGGCTGGTAAATCAAAACCTATGCTTGTTAAGGTTTGAAACTTTACACATATATAATTGAAGATTTAAAATAGAAGAAAAATAATTTACATAAAATTTTTGTTATTTTGTTGTTGTTGTTTTTTGTAATTAAAGAAAAGTCCTTATTTTTGATGGCGGGCATGATAACTCCTCACTGGAACATCGGAATCCGAAAATTCCAACGGTGTTAGAAAGAGTACATGTCTGGCTCTCGTATGAACTAAGATGATTGACTTCGCTCTAAAATTAACAAAATGGCCGATTTTTTACACAAATCCAAGTAAAAAAAAAAATTACATCGAAAAATGTCGGTAATGTTACTTTTCAACCTCCAAGAACCCAGAATGTAAATGTAGAGTCTCATCTGTGCGAAAGATGCAGCTAAAATTTTCTAAATTCCGAAAAATAGGCAGGTCCTTGAAGTCTATACCGAAAGAAAAACTCCCGCGAAGATGTATTATCGCTTTCAAAGACACGGAATGCCCTATTACAGCCCCATCATTTGAAAATGCGACTAAAATCTTCAAAATACCAACAAAGCCAGACGAGCCTTTACACGAGAGCTGTACTAAAACATAGACCTGTATCGAGAAATTTCTAAAAATATTTTTTCCCCTCCTCCACGAAACCGAAATGCCAAATTACGTCCCGTCGGTGTTGAAATGTGGCTTAAAACCTTTAGAATACCGAAAACATGGAGGGACCTATATATGGAGATATAAAAGAATAAATAAATAAAATAACAAAAACACAATACAACAAAGTCCTTCGAAATACCGGAAGTAGGGCCGGACCTCTATATATAAGCGCCATACCAAAACGTGGTCTCCCTTTCCTCCAAGAAATCGAAATACCAAAATATATATAAACCGTGTTCCTGTGGACCAAATTTGAAGTCGATTTTCAAATGTACGTTTGTCTGCCAGAGGAGAAGGCAGACGGGTCCCAACTTCGGACTTGATTTAGGCTATAATATGTTGTACATATTATATTAATTTTTCAAGATTTTCAATGGGCTGGTAAATCAAAACCTATGCTTGTTAAGGTTTGAAACTTTACACATATATAATTGAAGATTTAAAATAGAAGAAAAATAATTTACATACAATTTTTGTTATTTTGTTGTTGTTGTTTTTTGTAATTAAAGAAAAGTAATTATTTTTGATGGTGGGCATGATAACTCCTCACTGGAACATCGGAATCCAACGGCTCCAACGGTGTTAGAAAGAGTACATGTCTGGCTCTCGTATGAACTAGGATTATTGACTTCGCTCTAAAATTAACAAAATGGTGGACCTTTGAAAAAATATTTTTGGAAAATCGCCGATTTTTTACAAAACCCAAATTAAAAAATAAGGAAGATCTTCACCGATTACCTTTATCCTGGTTCATACGATAGCTATACACTCACAGAGAAACATGTAAAAATTTGAAATCGATTGGGTTATTAGTTTTTGAGTTATCGTGCCCGCCATTCGCAAAAAAATTGTTTAGAGAAAAACGCGTTTCAATTTTGAGAAGCCGTCACTTGATGCTGATACAATAAATCGGCCAAATCTTCAAGAGTTCTTGAGATTTTCATTTGAAATTTTGTAGGGACATTATTTAATTAGTGTAGATTCGAATTATACCAACCCCCGAGAATGGGGGGTCCCCTTAAATCGTATAGTCCGTTCGCATGATATTCGATTTTTAAATAATGAAAATGTTGGCCCTTTATGGTGGAGGTACCAGA
Source organism: Musca vetustissima (assembly GCF_032173495.1). Classification (NCBI taxonomy): domain Eukaryota; kingdom Metazoa; phylum Arthropoda; class Insecta; order Diptera; family Muscidae; genus Musca; species Musca vetustissima. Next base: position 51,976 of record NW_026886178.1, read on the forward strand.
AGGAGTGGCTAAAGTTTCGAGGGTTAGCGTGCGTGCCAACCAGACAAACAGACAGGCGGACGGACATTTGTAAATCAGCTCCAAATTTCCTGAAACAGATTTGGTCCAAAGAAACATTGGGTCTAAAACCAATATTTCGATTAGGCACATTTTCAGGCAACATGGGGTCTAAAACCAATATTTCTATTAGGCACATTTTCACCATATCAAAGTGTATACACATCATTATTGAAATTTCATACAATGACCAACTTAACATGCCATCCTCGTATATCTTTCCCCATTTATGTATTTCCGGCTGTGGTAGTTTCTAGAGGAACATTTAAAAAATCTACGCTTATGGTCCCTGAAGAAATATCCTTTATTCTTTTTTGTTTAAATTGCTCGCTAATAGCAGACCCTTCGAAAATATATTTTTTTTTAACAAATGATCCTCGCGACATCCTTAAATTGACTCAGAAATTAATTCTAAGTAAATTTTCATAATTAATTAATACACAATGTCTTAATAATGTGGTTTAGTAGCGTCAGCCACAATTATATGCTCACGGTTTCATAATAATAAACAATTATTCCATCAACTCTTTCCCCATTCCAAATACGGTATCTTACAACCCGACCACGTTAATTTTTTACACCACGTTAATCCTTCACGATTATTATTATTATTTTTTTGGCTTAAAGTAGGCCAGTTCTTGAGCCTTGCTCGCTTCATATTGTCTAATGGCTCTTAATGGATTTGTTAAATATGGACGAGACATTTGGGAATAGTTTGCTATTTCGTTGTTATATTAATTATAATTATTTATTTATAATTTTTAAATTCTGTTGTCATTTCCGTTTCGGCGTTTATCATCACTCGTCGTCCTCGTGGTCGTTCTTTGCTGGATGATTTCCATGTTTAGCGAATGCTAACTTCCTTCCTTCCATTGTTGGTATGCGTTTGTTTGTCAGACATACATACATACATACATACTGGCTGACTATAAAGAAATGATTTCATGTCTCTGTTGAATGTTGTTGCTGTTGTTGATACTGTTGGCTGAGACTGAGTAGTGTCATGTTGACACACAAATCAAGAGGATTTCAAGTGGTTGTCGATATGCTGTACCGCCGGATGGATCTATGCTATTGTCTGTCTAGCTGCTGTCAATGCAAAACATCCTTTTTCATTTTATTTTATTTATTTATATTCTTAAGAATATTTTACAACAATTTTGTTGGCCACTTATCCCACCCCCTTTGGATACTTGACCAGAAAAAAAGCAAAGAGCCTGACGCTGAGGCTCGATGTTTATTCCGATGAATAAGTCAATCGATGACGTAGTTGAAATTAGTTATGACACTCATGGTATCTCGACGCCAAGATGTTTGTGGCTCAATCAAAGTTGTTGTTGTTGTTATTATTATTTTCTGTGAGAGAGTGTGTGTGTATGCCAGTGTATGTTGACGGTTTGGGCTCTTCATAGTTTTATCTATATTGTAAATGGTCATATTTATGTAAATATCGGTATAATTGTTTTGTTGTTGTGGCTGCTGCTCCTTCATCTATTTAGAATTTAGTATGTAGAGTATGTATGTAGAGAATTTAGTGTGTAGAGTACTGTGGGAATTTTTTTGGCATAAATAACATTTAGTATTTATTTGTAGCTGTGTGTCTGTTGAGCGCTAATGTAAAATTGGATATTTGTGGGAAGTATTTATTTAAATGCCCATATTTGAAAATAGTTTTAGGTTATACGATTTATATCGATGACATTGCCATTGTATAGCTTGATATTTTTTTTTCAGAATAAACGGGCTTGTTATGGTTTGACGTACCAGGATGTGTTGTGTTGTTAAACCCTCCACCATAAAGTGAGTGCATATTAACATTGTCATTCCATTTGCAACACTTCGAAATAGTATTCGGAAATCGGAAAGTACATATCGTTTATTTGATGCAATATCGGCATAAATAAAAAAATGTTTTTCAGAAAGTTTTCAATCGACTAACATTATACAGAGGAACTTCTACAGTTTCTCAATCATAGGGTGTAAAAGATATTCACCTGAATTTCTTATACAACAAAAAGCTTGGTATAGCGAACAATTTTGCATCAGTAATTTAAAAAAACAAATGATTTTTGATTTGTGCCGGTCTTGCACCAAATAAGCGATATATTCTTGCCATGTCCGGAATTTTGCGTATAAATTGCTACTATTCCTAGGGTGTTATTGATAGTGTAATACATCGGTCCACATTTTGAATGCCCACCTTATGATGTAAGGTATTTAAATTTCATTGAAAACAAAACTAGAAAACACTTCTAATTTTACAACCTCTCAAATTGGGGCAACGAAATTTCGTAAATATGTGGTTCTTTGAAGAGGAACCAAATCCAAGGAAGATAGTTCGTGTAAGAAGCACTTCATTTGCTTAGTCGCCGAAACTGGTCTCGAGCAAGTTCCCCTTTCAGCAACGTTGGGCGGTCAATTCTGAGAACTTTACGATACTGGAGTAATTCGAAAAACGAACAAGTGAAGGCGAGTCAGTCTGCAACATGATCTTATACATCGGCTCCAATTTCTTGGTCATAACGTGGATTTAATGACCATTAGCCACATCCGTCTGTCTCTTAGGTTTTCTAAGCTATTTTGGTATTGGTCATATCCAAAATACTCGATACTTTGGGAATTGTTTTCAATGGAATAGGGTTTGATTTGGAGTATAAAATCTTCATACAAAAAAATCAATATTTTTCCATTTCAAAGAGTAACCCCATCTAACGGTACCTACCGAACTTCTGTATTTGGGGGAGTTTGGGTAGGGTTTTCAACCAAATAGGTTGTAATGTTGGATTCCCGCTGTTGAGAAAATCTCCCTACCAAAAACTATAATATTGACTTAACACATATAAAGTTTTTCAATCGAATTATGTGTCAAATCTTTCTACCAAAAATTTACCACAGCATAAACCCCAAATCCTGGCCGAACTTTACGACGTTTTTATTTATATTATAATATATATTTTGCTGGATATAATTATACCCTTCACCACACTGTGGTACAGGGTATTATGTCTTTGTGCATATGTTTGTAACAGGCAAAAATAATCGAGATAGACCCATGGTTCCTTTTGAGAATATGCATAGAATCACTTTCTGAGTCGATTTATGCATGTCCGTCGGTCCACGTTTATGTGTAGCCCCTATATCCGTCCGTCTGACTTTTGTCCGTCCGTCCATGTATTTTTGTTAACAAAGTACAGGTCGCATTTATGATCCGATTTGGATGCAATTTGGTACAGGTCACTTAATTGGCCCAAGGACGAACCCTATTGAAATTGGAGAAAATCGGTCCACGTTTAGGCATAGCTCCCATATAAGGGTATCCCCCAATGTTCGGTATTTTGAGGTTCTTTAGCGCGTTTTTTAACTGAATTCGCTGAAATTTGGTACTTTGAGTTCTAATTGGGTAGCAAATCTCTCCACTAAAAATTATAAATATGGGTCCATATTTTAGGATAGCTCCCATATAAGGGTACCCCCAATTTTACGGTATTTTGGGTGTTTTGATGGCATTTTTCGACCGAATTCGCTGAAATTTGGTACTTTAAGTTCCTATTGGATAGCAAATCCCCCTACCAAAAATTATAAATATAGGTCCATTTTTTTCGGATAGCCCCCATATAAGGGTACCCCCACTTTTCGGTATTTTGGGGTTCTTGGGCTCGTTTTATAACTGAATTCTCTGAAGATTTGTACATTGGGTTCTTATTGTGTACCAAATTACTGCACTAAAAATTATAAATATAGGTCCAGTTTTTTGGTAGTCCCAATATAACCGTACCTCCAAATTTTTGGTATTTTGGGGGTTCTGATCGTATTTTTCGTCCGAATTGACTGTAATTTAGTACGTCGAGTTGGTATATGGTAGCAAATCTATCCACTATAAATTATAAATATAGGTAAATTTTTTCGGGTAGCCCCCAATTTTCGGCATTTTGGGGTTCTTCACCGCGTTTTTCAACCAAATTCTTTGTAATTTGGTTTTTTGTAGTCGTATATGGTAACAAACCTTCCTACCAAAAATTATTAATATTCGCCCCCTTTTAGGGGTAGTCCCCATATAACCCCCTTTTTATACCCTTCACCACACTGTGGTACAGGGTATTGTGTATTTGTGCATATGTTTGTAACAGGCAAAAAAAAAATCGAGATAGACTCATGGTTCCTTTTGAGAATATGCATAGAATCACTTTCTGAGTCGATTTATGCATGTCTGTCTGTCCGTCCGTCCATGTATTTTTGTTAACAAAGTACAGGCCGCATTTATGATCCGATTTGGATGCAATTTGGCACAGGTCACTTAATTGTCCCAAGGACAAACCCTACTGAAATTGGAGAAAATCGGTTCAGATTTAGATATAGCTCCCATATATATTTTCTTCCGATTTTAACTTATTGATACATCAAACTCCCAAATATTGAATTAGGTCTAGATAGTTATATGCCAAGGTTTGTTGAAATCGGTTCAGATTTAGATATAGCTCTGATGTATAGTTTCGTCCGATTTAAAGTAAATTGTGCACCAAACTCGCAATATTGGTCCGATTGAAGCAAAATTTTGCACAGAGTACTGAATTAGGTCCCGACTGATGTATGCGAAATTTCTACATCTACAGGATATTGTAGATATTAACATGTCTTGCATGTACCCATAGTGGTGAAGGGTATCATATAGTCGGCCCCGTCCGACTTTTGAACTTTCCTTAGTGGTTTATCCTCAAAAACTTCTACAAAAATGTCCCTCATAACATTTTTGGTGGGGCCCTAAAGAACGAGAAATCGATATTTTAACGTTTTAAAGGTCGATTCTGAATTTAACCAGTTTCTTGTAAATAAAAACCAATATTTATGTATTTTAATGAATTCTGTGTATATATATTCCCTATTATGTCGAACTGTTAGATACACAAAAACATCGATATAGAAAGAACCGGTTTTCTAAATTTTAAACAGGATATTCAGATAATAAAACATATAATAGAGCGTTTGTTTATTAACTTTCTAATGATATGCCTATAATGCATTAGATCCGGCATTTGGCATAGCTATATATATTTTTCTGTAAATAATTCGGAAGAATCCAACAGAAGTTTTTCCTTAAAGGTATATATCGGTACATCAGGTGGCATTTGGGCTACAACTCAGTGTAATGTCACCGTTCGATTTTAAAAATATGATTTTTTTCAGTTCTTTTACGACACGACCTAACGTCATCCTTTGCCTTGCATATTATTTATAAATTTATAAATTCTACTATGCGAGTGACTGGTTGTACGAGTATGTGTGTGTGTGTGAGTTAAACTAAGCAACGATACAACAATGTAGGACAGTTAATAACGGAACTGAGAAGAAGGTGGGGTATCCTTTGATATGTGAATATTTAACTGGCGCCACGTTGCCAACACGCACCAGGGGAAACAACTAAAGACAGAAAAAAATTTAAAACAAAATAATAATAAAAATGAACAAGAACACAAACAACAACAGGAATAACAAAAGTGGAAATAGTGGCAATTGAAAAAGGAAGCTTTTATGTCAAAATATCGGCAGAACGGCAATGATAGCTTGACAATAATTGACAACAGAAGACGAAAAGAAAACTTTCTAAATGGGTATAAAAATAATTTTATTATTGTTTTAAATAAACATTTTAAATGAAATGTCCCTTGATCTGCTTGTTGTTGTTGTTTTTTTTTTTAAATCGAATAATTTATGTAATCCACAAAAGTCGAATTTTATTGTGACGTATGCATAGCTTCAGTTTCGGTTTTAATATCAATATTCGTCAATGGAGTTTAAATGGCACACCATATATATATATATATATAAATGCACATAAGGCGATCAAAATATATATGTGTGTAAATTTGTACATATACTATGCGAAAATGTGTAAAAAATCACACACGCACACATTCATAATCCCAAATTACCATAAAATACCACATTGAGTTTGTTTGGTTTCCAACATTTTACACACATTTCAACAATTTTTTGGTTATTCAATTTTTTTTCGGTTTTATATTTTGTTTAGTCAGCTAGTGTGTTTTTTTACAAAATATTTTTCTCCGCTCGACTATTACGAAACAACGAACAAAAACGAGTTATAATACGACTTTGAAGTTATTTTTTTTTGCATTTTATTTATTCATAATTTACCAAACCTGCAATTGGGAATAAGTTTTATCCAAAATATGTATTTCTTTGGTAAGTTAGCGTCTTCGTGAACTCAAAAAAAAAAATCCACTGAAGTTTGATATTTTTTCAATACTTTATTTCCACTTGTATTTCGTTTTCCACAATAAAAAATTTAGTCCTTCGCCCGTTTCGTTTTTAGGTTTTTACATAAGTATGTGTGATATACCTACACATTATAGAATCAGCCTGCGTTGTTTTTTTTTTTGTTTCTTCTTCAAATTCTCTGCTTTTTCAACTTCACTTCACGAAATGACACACAGCCAGCCGCAGCACACAAACACCACAACGAACACATTGAAATAACAAAAAAAACCTTTACAGGCTCAACGTCATGCTCATCGATTTTAGTTTTAATTGCAAAAAGAATTTTTTGTTTTTCGAATTTTTTTATATTCGTTGCTTTACATTTTTATTAATTGATTTTTTCTAATTCGCGATATTTTTTTCTTCTATTTTTTCTCGGTCTGTTATTGTTATGACCTGATTGCTCAGACCAATTAATTTGGAGGAGAAAGAAAAAAAACGAAGCCAATAGACAACTTGTCAATGCAAAAACATTGCCGTTGTCATCGTCATCGCTGGTATTTGCTAAGTTCAGACTATAGACTAGATGACCGCACGCGACTCATACAAGCACGATGCTTAACGTAATAACGGGCACTGACTTAAGATTCCCATCAAATAACCTAAGACACTGAAATAGGGGGAGCTTTTTTCCATGCTGGAAATATTCACATTCGCTCTCTCTCTCTCTGCGGAACAGTCATTAGTGCACATTGTTTTTCATGTTACAGCTCATATCCTAGTATTTCGGGGGTTTGTGAATAGCACGCGATAAACAAACATGAGGAAAGTAAAAAAAAAAATAAATCATTGTAAGTGGAAAACACACATTCTTAGAATTCGAAGTTCAACAGGAAGTTACTTCGACAGATTCGGAAGTTTTTTCTATTAATACAGTTTAAATCGTATATAATAACAGCGATTTTAGCGACATGTCGATTATATCCAGGAATCCCGAAAATAAGTTTTGTCCTTTATCTGATATTGCTTATTGGTCACCAATTTCGCCGGTCCCTTGGATAACTAGTTCGTGATAATAATTCTTTCTAATTATTGACAGTTCGACAACATACACTTGCAGAAATATTTTCTGTTTACCACCAAAAAAGGGATTTCCAACCGAAAAGTCTCTAGTTTCCCATTTCTGAAGGCTGGTACACATCTGTACAGAAAATTATAATTATAGATCTGTGTCCCGCTCAATATTAGGTCAGGTTCTTCGTAAAGAAAATATTTATCCCCACCAAAATATTAAAATATAGGTCAATGTTTGAAAAAACATTCAGAGGTCCCGCTTAATTTTTAGTAATATAAAGGTCCAAGCCTAGCCTTTCAATATTAGTGTCTGTAATTTGATATTTTATTTTCAACCTCTCAGCAGATACTTTACAGTGACATATTCTAAAGGTCTAGACTTTTTAAAGAAAAATATTTTTAAATATACACCACATGGTGGAGGGTATAAAAAGTTCGGCAACTTGTCCGTGGTTTTTTCTTGTTGTTTGTTTCAAAATTTCTTTGAACCATAAAAAGGGTTACTCCGAAATGTTTTCGATATGCAAATATTTACTTCGAAAAAATGTGTTCCTAAATATTTTCTATACGAAAATGTAGATTCGAATATTTTTATACCCTTCACCACACTGTGGTATAGGATATTATGTCTTTGTGCATATGTTTGTAACAGGCAAAAGGAATCGAGATAGACACATGTTTCTTTTTGAGAATATGCATAGAATCACTTTCTAAGTCCATTTACGCATGTCCGTCTGTCCATCCGTCCGTCCGTCTGTCCATGTTAAATTGTAAACAAAGTACAGGTCGCATTTATGATCCGAATTGGATGAAATTTGGCATAGGTCACTTATTTGACCCAAAGACGAACCCTATTGAAATTGGGAAAAATCGGTCCAAATTTAGATATAGCTCCCATATATATTTTCGTCCGATTTCATGTAAATGGTGCACCAAAGTCCCTCTATAACTTTCGATTTGCACCAAATTCGGCATAACGTATTGAATTGAGCGTAGAGTGATGTCTGCCAAGTTTCGAGAAAATCGTTCCAAATTTAGATATAGCTCCCATATATAGTTTCGTCCGATTTCATGTAAATGGTGCACCAAAGTCCCTATATATCTTTCGATTTGCACGAAATTCGACATAACGTACTGAATTGAGCATAGAGTGATGTCTACCAAGTTACGAGAAAATCGGTCCAGATTTAGATATACACATATGGCCAAAATAATAAGTACATCAGTTTGTTTGTATATGTTCAGGTAAATTAAAATAATGTATTTAATGTAATGCAAAGCAAATTTTTTTATTCCATTCTTACAACATAAAGCCAACTTATTACAATAAGTATTGCAGGAGTTTTCGAGATAAATTAACTTTTTCATGTATTAATAAGAATTGTGGACAAAAAACAGTGGACAAAATAATAAGTACATTCCGTAAAACATAAAATAAAACAAATAAATTCGAAATTTTTAGGTTTAATTTTTATCAGTATTGCTTATAACATTAGTATCCAGTATATCCACCTTTATTTGCTACGACCTTCTGTATTCTTTTTGGCATACTACTTACAAGCTTACGGCAGGTATCAATAGGTATTTCATACCAAGCTTTTTGTACAAAATCCCAAAGTTGGTCTTTATTTTGGAACGATTGTGTACTAATGCGTTTTTTTAAATCTCCCCAAAGGTTTTCTATGGGATTGAGGTCAGGAGACTGGCTAGGCCAGTCTAGGAGTTTTATTTTATTTTGCTGAAACCAATCTTTGACATAGCGGGATGTGTGTTTCGGATCGTTGTCCTGTTGAAACACCCATAGAAGTGGCATATTTTCTTCAGCATATGGTAACATTATAGTCTCCAATATATTTTTGTACTCGAATCTGGTCATTGTATCAGTAATACGATATATTGGACCAACGCCATTCCAAGAAAAGCAGCCCCATACCATTATGCTTCCACCCCCATGTTTGACTGTCTTTTTTGTAAACCGAACATGAAATTCTTTTCCTTTGGGGCGACGAACGTTCCTTCCATTATCATTTCCAAATAAATTTATTTTGGTTTCATCGCTCCATAGGATATTTCGCCATTTTTTTTCATGTACGGATCCGCACCAACCCAAATGTTCTCTTGCGAAAGATAACCTCATCTTCAAATTTTTTTTACGAAGCAGTGGAACCTTTCTGGCTATTCGTCCTGGCAATTTGGCATCTGCAAGTCTTCTCCGAATAGTTCGAGTGGATATCACATTGCATATGTCCGCAGAAATTTCCCGAGAGGATATAAAGGGATATCTTTTTGCGAGGGTGACAATATGGCAATCCGTTATATGCGATGTCTTTTTTGGCCTACCGCGTGTTTCTTTATTTTTTTTGGGTTTCAACGCATTTTGGACAAAACACACTGATCTATCAAGTGATTTTGCTATGGTTCTTAGGCTTTTTCCCTCTTTCTTCCATTTTGTCACTAGTCTCCTTTCTTCTGGAGAACAGTGCTTATTTCGACCCATCTATCAATAAAATTGTGGTGCAATTTGTTTTAATTTTGATAAGCACAAGTAGTTAAATAACAAACCTTTATTAAAATGCACTCAGCAAGAGGTAAATATTGAAAAATCGAAAATGTACTTATTATTTTGGCCAGCCAAAATACGAACTTTAGCACAAAAATAACACAGAAACAAAAAGTAACGGGATTTTTGCATTTGTTCACTTGTTGATTCAAAGTTGCCATATATATGTTTGGAAATGTGGCAAAGTTGCCATATTTTACTTAAAAAACTTAACGTACGTTGCGACGATGAACATAAAACACGGTGTACTTATTATTTTGGCCATATGTGTAGCTCCCATATATAGTTTCGTCCGATTTCATGTAAATGGTACACCAAAGTCGCTATATATCCTTCGATTTGCACGAAATTTGGCATAACGTACTGAATTTTGCCTATAGTGGTGTCTGCCAAGTTCCTACAAAATCGGTCCAGATTTAGATATATCTCCCTTATATTATAGATTGATTTTAAGTAATTGACGCACCAAGGATCCAATATATGGCTGATAGGAACAAAACGTACTGAAATTAGTATAACCTAACCTGTGGGCCCAGGGACCCCATTTTGGATTTCTATATTTGCTTTGATATTAAAAACATGTATGCAAAATTTTGGCCGCCTATGGTCAGTGGTTTGCCAGTTAATGAGTTTAAACCAAATTTTAAGGTAAATACTCAAAATAGGGGTACCTTTGTATGGGGGCTACCAGTAAACGTGGACCTACATACATAAATTTGTGTATGTACATTTGGTACACAAAAAGAACACTCTGTGCCAAATTACAGCCAATTTGGTTGTAAAATATGTCTAATAGACAAAAAATACCTTACCCAAAAATTGGGTATAAACTCATTAACTGGCAAACCACTTGGCATAGGCGGTCAAAATTTGGCTCAGATGGTTTTTATATCAATATAAATACTGGTATGAGAAATGTTAGTCAGATTGACATCAAATTTTCACAACGTACAAAATTGAGCATAGAATTTCGTAGTTGCGTACAGACATAGCCCAACGGATGACCAATTATATTTGTTTGAAGTCGATTGATCTAAGTCGATTCACATTTAGATAAATATCACATATTTTATTTCATCCAATTTCATGTTAATAGTTCTGTTTAATATACCCATAGTGGTGAAGGGTATCATATAGTCGGCCCAACGAAATAATTTATTCCGAAATAATTTTCATGCGAAAATATTAGCTCCGAAATATTTGTCATACGAAAATATTAGCTCCGAAATATTTCTATTCGAAAGTATTTGTTCCGAAGTAATTTCTTTTTGAAAATATTTGTGCCTGAATAGCCTCTATACCAAGATACCTTGTTCTATACCAAAATGATGAAATTTCTCTGTGCTAAAACAATTTAATCCGAAATGAAGCCAAATTACTTTTTTACCAAAATATTTCCTATATAAAAGTATTTGTCCCATTCCGCTGCATCTGACTCGGCAACACCTCAATAAACGGTCCTATGAGTTACGATAAATGAAACTATAGAGAAATAATTTTATTTTAAAAATTCCACAGATTAATAAACAAGACATTTGTTCTACAGAACACAGATAGTTACATATGTATGTATATTCTAATAATCGTATCCGTTTTGCGATGACTCATATTCACAACAACAACAAACAAATCTTAAAGGAATTTACAACAAATTGTAAACAAACCCCAAACGAAAATAAAGTTTATAAAAAACAAGATATTCCGACTTGTTCCCTAACAATGAACAAATATTAGGGAAAACCTCGGTGGAAATAACGGTAAAAATGTGTGTGAAACTCCCACAAAAGCTTTCTCTCTCTTTTTTTTCTCTCTCTATATCTCCCAAACACAAAAACAAGTATATTCTCTTTGGAAAATATTTCAATTTAGGAAAGGTTGTTTTACTTCTGCGCTCATTTTTCGGTTACGATAATTAAGTCATAATGGAAAGTCAAGGAAAACCTTTCCAGTGTCAAAAGCAGCAACTGTCACGTTTTTTAGCTTTAACATGGATAAATGTCACAACAAAAGGAAAATACACAAAATTTGACAGAACTCAAATGTCAAATACAACCACCAGAGAGGAATAAAATAACAACACACATTAACTGTCATTGGTATCCTTGTTTTAGACGTTTAAATCCTCTCCTGTGTAGTACCCCCGCACACACTCGCTTACCACCACCACCACCACATTGTAGCAGAAGAAGGAAGAAAACTTCTCATTGTTCTCGTCCTTTCTGTTCTGTTTATATTATTCGAAGAAAGTGTGTGCGATTTCTGCAAGTGAAAAATATAATAAACTCGAGAAATATATTTAACAAAAAATACTGATTAACAAATGAAAATAGAATTTGTAAAAACACCGAGTTAAAGTGACAATAAAAATAAAAAAAAAACAACAAAGTTTTTGATTTGGTTTTTCTCAATTTTGTAAATACATTTGATTGTTGTGTGATAGTGAAAGAAAACTATATTCAACTTTTGGATGTCGTCATACCCAACTACCAAACATACAGTGAAACATTAGCTAATTTGTTGCTGTTGGATATGTTTTCGAAGGATATTCAAGTGTCTGTCATATTGAAATCGCAATGATGAAATTGGGTAAATATATTCCATTGATTTATATAATTTTATTTTTAATTTTTTTAATTTGAAATATTAATCGACATTGTTGTGGAATTGCGGATGGTGTACACGCCAACACCCACATATTTTGCTTGGTGTTTTTGAATTGGTGACCATAAAATAAATTTGTTTTTGGGAAAAATACCTAATAGTACGTACGGATTTCGTTAACCCAGTGGGTTTCAATTGTCAGTTCCTTTGCATATATGTCAAATAAATCCACATAAAGTAGGTTAACCCGGTAAAAAGTTCTAATGTACAAGCGGTTTAAACCAATAATTGTTTAAACCGGCTTAAACTGTGTTGAATTCATGATTTCTGGTATTCAAATCTATTTAATTTGATAATTAATGTCCATGCATTTAGATTACTTTGTATACCCCACACAACTATGTTTGTCAGGGTATTATAGCTTTGTGCAGCCCCAAAAGTTTGTAACGCCGCGAAATATTGGTCCTAGACCCACCTTTGAGTATACCAATCGTCATATCTCGACTAGCTGAGTCGATCTAGACATATGTTTCCGTCCGTCCGTCCGTCTGTCCATTATAATTTGTAAACACGATACAGGCCACAATTATGGACCAAACTTCACGAAATGGACCAAATACTTTGTCGGTTTTTCCGGTCGCTCTAGAGGCCGCAATTATGGTCCTAACATCGCGAAATTTTACATGGAGGAAGGGATCGGGCCAAAGAATAAGCATGCATGTTTTCATAAAGATCGGTCAATATATAGCGGGTCAAATGAACCCAGGCTTTTGTGAGAAAAATTTGTATTCTATAGCGTATATATTATGGTCCTGAAGGACATCGCGAAATTTAGTATATCCAAGAGGAGTGGTTGGCCTTTAAATTGATACCAATTATATTGTTGTATGTACTCGGATGTGGGAGTTACCGGTAATTTTTAATGATGTCTACGTAATCAGATATGATTTAGTAATCCATTACCACACTGCAGAGCGGAAATACTTTTGTGTGAAAATTATGAACATCACAATACAGAAAATTTGAATATTAGTAATAGCGTATATGTTTAAAAAAGAGGTGCTGGTAACACGAAATATAGTCCAGGACATAAAGACCGCGGAAAGTTGAGTTCCGGGGTATATCCAAGAGGAGTGGTTGGCCTTTAAATTGATACCAATTATATTGTCGTATGTACTTGTTTAATAACGCTCTTATAGATGCAATACATCATAAAAGTCCTATTTAGAGCCTATTTTTCAAAGGACAAAACTGGTCTTTTGTCGTTTAAAAATAAAAAATAAATAAAAATAAATAAATAAATAAATTGGGCCAAAAGATTTTGGGACTATCAATAAAAATGCAAAGGGAATTTTCCTAAATTATTGAAATGCAAATGCACGAAAATGGTCAACCATTTTGAAACCAAACCGAACCAAATGAAAAATTTATTTTAATGTGTTTTTTTAATTGGTCCGATGGCAACACTGCCTAGAACTCTTCTGGAAAAAGAAGACCAGCATCTGTGGGACTTATCAACCTGTTGCTGCATGTGATCCCTTCCATTTTAGTTTCCTGTGTCCAGATATTTAACTTTATTTGATATGACTATCGCATTGTTTTGGAAGATTAACTCTTCATACTGTCCTTTTTTTCTTCTTTCACTGGAGAAATGACGTAGCTCCGTATTTTCCGAATTCGCGTTAAGGTCCCTCGGCTTTCAATTAAAGGAACTATTTAAAGCCGCATCAGTCTTTTGGCACTTTAACGTCGTCTGCATAAAAGCCAAGTTCCCCCAATTTTAGGTTTCAAGAAATCGATTTTGTTAACGTTTTTATGTATTTTTATCGAAACAATGTCTTTACAATGGCGATCGATCGGTTCCAAATATTAACACGTTTATCTGAACCTGCATAACTATCGAATGGGCTAACATAAATCCAATCGATGACGATCTTCGAACCTTGGTTTTTGCTCGAAAATAAAAAAATCCTTAGTCGAACATTTTGCTAATTTTCGAGCGAAGTCAAGATTCCTAGTTTATAATCATGAAATTGGGATTAACTGTTCTTGGCGCGGAAGTTGTTCTAGTATATCATAGATTTTTAGAGTTATACTCTATTCCAAAGTCTTTGGACCTCTTTCTTTTTTTCCGAATCGGCCCAGTCATAAAAATGGGGGTTTCGAAGAGGATAATTTTTTTGGAAGGACTTTACAATAATGTCCGCTAATTTGTTGATATTCCTGTCTATGTCATCAGTGTTTAGGCTGCAGGCAGAAAAATTGTGCCGTTACACTCAGAATTGACAGAATTCGCAATCGGCAAGTGCAAAGAAATTTCGATTGTACAATTATACATGATCGAACAAGAACAAACCTATTTTACCGCCGATTTTTTCTGGAAGAACCGTCCAAGAATGCCTCTATCACACGGCATCTCACATGGATTATTATTCATGGATATCTCAATTCTCCAAATCAGCAACGTACACAGGATTTCATTTCGGGATTTCATTTTTGCGAATGGCGGGCACGATAACTCAAAATCTAATAACCCAATCGATTTTTACACGTTTCTCTGTGAGTGTATAGCTATCGTATGAACTAGGATAAAGCCAATCGGTGAAGATCCATAAGACCATAAACCAAGGTAAAAAAATCGGCGATTTTCCAAAAATATTTTTTTAAAGGTCCACAATTTTGTTAATTTTAGAGCGAAGTCAATAAACCCAGTTCATACGAGAGCCAGACATGTACTCTTTCTAACACCGTTGGAATTTTCGGATTCCGATGTTCTTGAAAAAATAAAATCAAGAATGGGGGTGTCCCCTTAATGGAAAATAGCTATATATTTACAAAGAAGCGTGTTATGGTATAATAATAAAAGGTAACAGCAAGTGTTGTTGTACAAAAAACGATACAACAACCACATGGAAATTTGTTGTTGTAAGTTCTACTAGTGTCAACTCATTTGACAGAAAAATGTAAACAAACAAACAAATTATCATCAAATTATTTTTATTTTGAAAATGGAATATTTTCGAATCCTCAAAATAAAAATTGAAAAACATGAATGAAAATCTATCATATATTTCTATCGCTTCCACATCTATCCTTTAATTGAGCCATTGCCATATATATGTGTAACACATATGACAATGCTGGGAATAGCGAGTAATTCCTTCAAGAAAGATTTGCTTCCTCAAACTTTCCCAGCAGGCAGATTGAGTAAATTGAATACTGGAGCACATTAAAAAAGAACAATTTCAAATTGTATGCGTTCCTAATTTTCCTGTTGGGTGATTTTTAAAAACATAATTTGTAAAATGCATATTGACACTAGTATTACGTTGGAATCAAATCAGCTGGGATTTGCTGTTACCTTTTATAATTGTACCATGGAAGCGTGTCAAAAATTCGAAACGATTGGATTATTAGTTTTTAAGTTATCGAGCCCGCCATTTATAAGAAACCCGCATTTAAAGTTTGAGAAGCACTTCAGCCGACTATATCAAATATCACAAGGGTTCGTTGAGATTTTTCACTTGAAATTTTAAAGGGGCATTCCTCAATTATTTTAGGTTCGAAAAACACCTTCACCATACTAACAAATCGGGCGAGTGTTATGTCCAAGCACTGTCCTTGGAAGATAGTATATTTCCCATTCCGGATTCCTGGTGAATAAATAATCGTCTTCCCAGAATATGTTCAATATAGGTCCAAAAGTATTGCTCAATTTTCGGTATGTTTGGGTTCCTTCTTTATGGCTGTAATTTGGCATTTATTTTTTCAGAGCATAACCATGCTACTATTAGGGAAATTGACAAGGAAATAAACCCCATATGAACATCCCCATCTAATTTAAATTTATGAAAAGTTTATGAAAACTTCGTGCATGAAAAGTACCAAGTGGTATTAAATTTGGTACTATTTGCATTTAGATGGAAATAGGTATTAGAATACTATTGGAGTACAGGATTAAGGTAGCTTAAAAAAATCGTATTTATGTGTACTAAATAGTACCAGAGGGATAATTTGGTACAAATTGGATTTAGGTGAACAGATGAAGTTGGAGTCTTGAAATTGGTAATTGAATGACTGTTGGAATGTAGGGTTGAGGTACTTTAGGAATTTATGGGTACGAAAAGTACTAATTTTAATACAATTTGGTTTTTGGGTGAACGGATGGGGCTTGCATTTTGAATTTTGGAATTAAAATTACTGTTGGAATGTAGGATTAAGATATGGATGTAGTTTTGAAAATTCCTATTAATGTGTACTAAATGGGAGGTATTTTTGAAAAATTATATTGATGTGTATTAAATGAAACTAAATTTGGAACAATTTGAATTTGAGTGAACGGATAAATTTGGAAAAATTAATACTGTATAGAAATTTCGTACTTATGGAGACAAAAAGCACCAAATGGTACTAAATATGCAACAATTTATTTTGTGTGAACGGGCAGGGTGGGAATCCTAAAAATTGGAATTAAAATTACAGTTGGAGTGTAGGACTGAGACTTGGAATTCAGATTTTAGTGGTATGGATTTAAAATTACTGTTAGAGCACATAAATACGAAAATTACTACATAGTACTAAATATGGTACAATTTGGATCTATGTGAACGGATAGGGCTGAGATCCTTAAATTTATGATTTAAATTACTGTTAGAGTGTAAAATTGAGCACGTTTTGGAAAATCGTATTTACTTCTACGAAAAGTAAAAAATTGTACTAAATTTGGTACAATTTGGATGTTTGTGAACGGATAGAGCTGAAATCCCTAAATGTGAACTTCAAATCGTTATTGGAGTGCATAGCTGAGCTATTTTTGGAAATTCGTACTTACGGGAACGAACAGTACTTAATTTGGTATAATTTGGACTTTGTTGAACGGGTAGAACTAGAATCCTGAAAGTTGCAACTAAGATAAATGTCCGAGCGTAGGAGTACAGAATGATGCCAAATTTGGTACAATTTAAATTTTTGTGAACTGATAGAGCTGAAATTTTTATACCCTACACAACTATGTTGTCAGGGTATTATAGCTTTGTGCAGCCACAAGAGTTTGTAACGCCGCGAAATATTGGTCAAAGACCCACCTATAAGTATACCGATCAGCATATCTCGACTAGCTGAGTCGATCTAGACATGTGTGTCCGTCCGTCCATTATAATTTGTAAACACGATACAGGCCACAGTTGTGGACCAATCTTCACGAAATATTGCATGTAGGATGGGTTCGGCCCAATGAAGACCGCTATTGACCCCTATTGTTTGGTAAAGATCGGTTAATATTTAGGAGATGAAATGGACAAAATACTTAATTTTTTTCGGTTTTTCTGGTCGCTCCAGAAGCCGCAATTATGGCCCAAACATCTCGAATTTTTACATGGAGAAGGGGATTGGGCCAAGGAATAAGCATGCCTGTATTGATAAGGATCGGTCAATATTTAGCGGGTCAAATGGACCCTGACTTTTGTGTGAAAAATGACAAAAATTGTATTCTATAGCGTATATATGGTCCTGATGGGCATATACCCTAGAAGTTGACAGTATATCCAAGAGGAGTGGCTGGCCTTTAAATTATACCAATTAATATTTAGGAAATGGACCAAATACTTAATATTTGTCGGTTTTTCTGGTCGCACCAGAGGCCGCAATTATGGACCAATCATCCCGAATTTTTACATGGAGAAGGGGATTGGGCCAAGGAATAAGCATGCCTGTTTTGATAAAGATCGGTCGATATTTATCGGGTCAAATCGACCCTGATTTTTGTGAAAAATGACAAAAATTGTATTCTATAGCGTATATATTTACTCCTGATGGACATATACCCTAGAAGTTGGCAATATGTCCAAGAGGAGTGGCTGGCCTTTAAATTAATACCAATTATATTGTTGTCTGTACTCGGATGTGGGAGTTACACGTAAATATGTACGGGTGCTTACGTACTGAGATATTATTTAGTAACCCATTACCACACTATAGGACGGAAATATAGCGCTAATCGCTTTTAAATTTTGCATGAAGTTCAAGTTATGGTCAAGGACAACGCCTATAATTTTCGGATAATGATCAGATAATAATTTTGGGATGAATTGGACCGAAAACTTTTTTTTTTGTGTTTTTTCGAGTCGATCTATAGGCCACAATTGAAAGCCGAACACCACAACACAACCCGCGGTGAAGGATATTTGTACTGTACAAATATCGCAAAATATTGCCCAAGCTCAGAATATAGAACCACAGAGAGTTAGATTTTCGTGGAAGTTGTGTAGGGTATCATATGGTCGACCCCGTCCGACTATACTGCTCCGCTCACTGGTTAAATTTGAATTTACAAATACTATTTGACAGCAGTTTTAGAAATTGGTATTTATAATTATGAAAGGTACTAAATTCGGTACCAATTGGACTTTGGTGGATTTATCGTTACTGTTAGAGGTGGAATTAGGTATTATAGTACAACTTCGGAATTATAGTACAATTGTACAGCATTCACGATTTCCATAAAAACTATTTTTTTATTTGTTCTGTATTCCCTTCCGCATACGAAGTAGCGGTCACTTCGCTAGTAATCTTATAAAACTGTTAATTTCATGAAACAAATTATATTATACATTTGATTGTGACATAGATTTTCAAAAAGTCACATCCAATTGTATTACTTTATTACAGATTTTGAAATAAAATAATGTAAACCTTGTCTTAAATACAACTACGAATTACGAATTGTTAAACATTAACATTTTTCATCAGCTATTTCGCAGGGAATAAGCACCTAATAAGTACTCGATAAAACCATCACCACCTTGAATTATTTTTAGGACGATGTCAATTCCGTGTCAATAAAA
Source organism: Musca vetustissima (assembly GCF_032173495.1). Lineage (NCBI taxonomy): Eukaryota > Metazoa > Arthropoda > Insecta > Diptera > Muscidae > Musca > Musca vetustissima. Next base: position 71,326 of record NW_026886178.1, read on the forward strand.
AAAGAAAAAAAAACTACTGTATAGAAACCAAACTCAAACACACAGCCATTCCAATTGGTAATTGGAACCGAAATACGCTAAAACCATTACAAAAGTCAATGACAGTTAAACACTTGTCCCCGACTAAGGAAAACGTTTTCGTGTTTTAATCGACCGCTGGAGAAAGTAATTTCACAGCCCTGGGTACCGGGTCGTGGAGAGAAAGGCTATCAAAATTATATTGATTTATTTCTTGTTTGCTTGTTTTTTTTCTGTCGTTCGTTCGTTCATTGCTTACTATGGCGGAATTTGAACTCAGAACATGGAAATGGCAATGAAAATCATGGCATAGGCAATCGGATAAAGGAATTCAATAACGGCCTACAGGGTTTTCTATATTTTTGCTTTTGAGCTGATGCGCGCGCATCAGCCCTTTCAAAACGCTTTTTAATGATGTTTTGGCCCAAAGAAAGAGTGGCAATATGGAATAATAATAACAAGAGGACGCCGTGGTGTGGGGAAAATCAAAACTAACTCTCATACATTTCGATATAAACATGAGATTTGTGTCAAACAATACACTCTCTTCGTCTCTCGCTTGCTTCGGCTCTCAACAATCTGTCATGTGTTCGAATCCTGTGAATACACACACAACCAGCCAAAAATACGAATCGGATACATTCCGACGAAGCAGCAAGAACAACAACGGGCATACGGCCGAACATATCTCGAAGGCAGGAACGCAAAACGGAAAAAATGAAATAAAACGGTTTTTATTGTCGGTGGTCGGGATAAAAAGTAGTGACAAACACACACGCACACAGTTCCACAAACGAACGAAGAGAGCGACTGTTCCGTGACAACTTTGAAGTTGCTAAAGTGAAGTTATTCGTGGCAGGCAGATAAAGAGTTTTCGTTGAATAGAAAAGACCGAAAGGCCGATTGTGAACCAGAAAAAAAAACACCAGAAAATCTACTTCAAAATTAGAGTATCCAGTTGTGAATCACCAACAGCAGTAGCAGCAGCAGTAGCCGTAGTCGACCGTGTAGCATATTGCAGTTGCAGTGAACATTCATTAGTTTGTAGTGGTGGGCTGGAATTTGGAGTAATGAAAGTGTGTGTGTGTGCGCAAAAAAGTGTTACAAATCAATAAAAGAAACAAAACATCCTGAACGAAGAGTTATTTTCTACTTTTAAATACGCATCAATTTTTAAAATAATAATTGGAAAATAATTTCGAACTGCCTATACTCGAACGTACAGACACACACACGCACGCAAAAACGTGGTGGAACGTGGCCTGGTTATATAACAAACAATATAGACATTTTGCCCCCCTCACATCACTATCTGGCCTAACTGCCGAACTGCTGCCTTGGGCTGTATGCAAAACATCAGACAAACGTCACCAGCGAAAAAATAAAATCTCAACCGTCCACAACACATCACGACACTAAAACTTCGAGAAGCGACCAGATTGTAC